>NC_090267.1:465907450-466210481 GCF_040414725.1 Anabrus simplex
AAAAATAAATAAATTAAACGTACCTTCCTTTCGTCTTTCCAAACGAAAAGAACATGTTTAATGGTAAATTAAAGCATTCTAGCTTACTGCTAATTTTGCAGTGCCTATTAAACGTATCAAAATAAACGTTGCCAGGCTGAGTGGCTAAGACGGTTCAAGCACTAGTTTCATGAACTTAGCAGACTCGATCCTGGCTCAGTCCGCTGGTACTTGAAGGTGCTCAAATAGATCCGCTTCTGATCGGTAGATTTACAAGTACGTTAAGAGTACCTGTAGGCAAAATTCCGACACCGCGCGTCTCCATTGGCACGTAAATATTTATTATTATTATTATTATTATTATTATTATTATTATTATTATTATTATTATTATTATTATTATTATTATTATTATTATTATTATTATTGTTGTTGTTTTCGATTGATCTATAACATAGGTTGAAGAGGCAATTGCATCAAGCTTCAGGTGCCATTGTAGTGAAGCTTGTACACCCTAGTGTCAAGAATGAACTCATTCAAAAATGCAAGGTTAAAAGGGATTTAAATGCGTCTCATCTCCGATTTTCTGAGTATGAGACGGTGTATATAAACCACAGTTTGACGTCCCTACGAAGAAATGTCCTTGGCCAAGCTCGAATAATTAAGAAGGAGAGAAATTATGCTTTTCTATGCGTAGGTCATGGAGGTAACATTAAACTCCGAAAAAGAGAGGGTGATCGGCAGGTGTTTAATCTAAAAACCCTGAACGATGTGAGTGGATTAAATAAGACTGTATAACTTTTTGTTTTGAGAAAACTGTTTTTAATGCAATTAATATTTACTACCAGAATGTAAGAGGGTTAAACACTAAAATTTCGGAGTTTTATGTTAACAATAGTGAATCAGAATACGATATTCTGTTGATTACAGAAACATGGTTACAATCTCATGTTGCTAACAGCGAACTGTTTAGTAGGGATTTTAATGTGTATAGAAAAGATCGTGGAGGTAAAAGAAGGGAGGAGGCGCAAATATAGTATCAAGACAAATAACGTTAGATTTTGGGGATACTGAAGCATTATATGTAAAAATTATAGTTAATGGTCACAGTTATCTAATAATGTCAGTGTATTTTCCACCTGCAACCAAATTGGAAGCATATTTGGATTTCTATAGATTGTTTGAAGTTAATAAAGACCTTTCCAATTTAGATCTTATTATAGCTGGTGACTTTAACTTGCCATTAATTACTGGTGAGCAAAGTCATCTTGTAAATTTTGGACCTGCATATAGATTAGTGTCGTGCAAAACACGCTCTATGTTCGGTTCATATTTGGCGAGTATGGCTATGACGGAGCCTCGGTTGTCGCAGGCGAGGCGAGCTATGTTCGAACTTGCCCCTTCATACTCGCTCCTTCACGCTCTGTCTCAGGCACAGGTAGAAGTGCTCGCTTCCCCTCGTTCTTGTTTAGCCGTACTCTGCTGTTCGTCTCGCGCACCTTTATCTATCGAAACATTCGCTTTTGCCTCAATGGTGGACTTATGACTGGGCATGTAACTGTCAATAGTTAAACTCTTTTTTTAGACTGTGATTCTACAATATACTGAACTCTGGCGGCCTCGTATATATAGGTAAGCAATACTGGAAAATAATGTAGTAAATATCGCTCCTGTCGGAGAAGTGGTTAATGAATTTCACATGCTGCCACGTGCATTACTCCTGGCTAGCATACTTTACTGCTTTTATACGGAAACTAAATGTGCATTATTAATGCATAAGCTGTATGTTTCACTACTAACTATACCAAAGACCTTTCATATCAACTGTTCAAGTTAAGTCATTATAAATCATAAAGTTAAATATAAACCTCAAAATTAATTTAAATATTTCTCTTTGTTCAAGGTTTCTTATGAATGTTTAACTCGGACATTCTTTCGTGAACTTCCTGAATTATACTTGCGCTTGTTTTCTTTGTACTGGAAATTTTGTAGTAAAAAGCACATTACTGATCAGCTTCCACTCTCTGTCTATATGCTGCGTAGTCAGCGTCGGATAATGGGTTTGGTAGTATTGGTCAGTCCACATACCAACAGTAGCTGAGCAACATTTGTAGTGTATAGCAGAAATAATCAGCGGCATTATTTCGCTTCGTATTTCATCTGCCTTTGCTTGGACGTTTCTACTGCTGGTGGAAGGATGCGGTAACACATCCACAATATCTACTTTTCCAAAATTAGCACCGATATTAATCAGTTCTCGACCTAATTCTTTAAAACCTTCCTCGGCAACAGTGTTAAATAGTCGGAAATCTTTGGCACACATGAAAACACACGCGCTAGTTATGATTTGCTTTGTAATGCCGTGCAATACTTGGCGAGAAAAACTAGCATTAAATTTGTAAAGGTGTTTTTTAAACGAGTTGTACGGGATTTATATGTTAACAGTGCATTGCATATTTCAAAGGAAACATACCCTGTCTGCTGACTATCTGCAGTGACCACAAGCAGGAACTCCTTCTAAACATTAGAACTGAGCCCATCCTTCTTGATTAGCTTATATTCACTGCTTTGAATTTTAGCCATAACGCTGTCCGTCGATTCACGTGGAATGGTGAGCTTCATCTCAAAACTAACGGGTAACTCAACCATTCCTTCGCCCTGTATCTGGAAAAACCAAATTGCTTGCAACGCCAGTACAGCAAGCAAGGCCATCCTCGCTAGTCAGCAAGCTTCGCTTCGAACATGGCCTGTCGAACGAATTTCAGCAAACTCGGGCATTTTAGCTTACACGCTCCACTCATGCGTGATACTGGTTGCATATGCAGCAAGGCACATGATGTTCTGTCTTGGTTACCCGTCTCAAGTTCGAACAACGCAGAACACTAATATAGATCCTTAGCTGAGTTTATGTTACTCTATCAGTTGCACTTGGTCAATAATATTCTTAATGCAAATGGAAATACACTTGTTCTTATTATTACGAATGTTAACACATTAACAGTATATAGAGATGAGTGCCCCTTAATTAAGGAGGATAGTTATCATCCTGCAGTTGCAGTCACGTTACTATTAAACAGAGAGCGTAGCCATGTTTCACAACAACCTGAACAACCTAAGCAGCTATTTGACTTTAGAAGGGCTAATTTCTTTCAAATGTATAAAATGTTCGAGCGAATGGATTGGTCTAGGATTGTGGAATTTACAGACGCTGACCAGGCTGTTGAGTATTTTTATGCTCAGGTACACTCTGTATTTTGTGAAACGGTACCAATGAAGAATTTTCACACAAAGAAAAAATATCTTCCATGGTATACTAAAGACATAATAAATAACTTGAAACTGAAGGAAATCCACAGAAAGCGAAGGAAACATTCAGAGTATAGTAGGGTAATATTTAACCAGTTAAGGAGAGAAACGAAACATATGATCAGTAAAGCGTATAAGAATTATATTTCTAGACTTGAAGAGAATATCAAAAGTGATGTTAATCAGTTTTGGAGCTATATGAAATGCAAAAGAAATACCAAGGAGGGTCTGCAACAGGGCATGAAATTTAACAATATCTTACTTAATAATAATAAAACTATAGCTGATGACTTTGCAAACTTTTTTGGATCGGTATATTCGAAACCTCCACCAACCTATGATGTTCCTGATTCATCTGATGTATATGTTAATTATCCGTTATCTTTAGAAGTAGTGGATGAAAAGAAATATATGTTAGCTATTAAAAAATTAAAACCTAAAAGGTCATGTGGTGTTGATGGAATACCGCCGTACGTACTGAAAGCATGTTCGAATGTGTTGGATTTCCCCTTACGAGCCTTATATAACATTGTGGTAAAATCGCAAACCTTTCCAAAAGTATGGAAGATAGCGAAAGTGTGTCCAGTTTATAACTGTGGGGACAGTAAAAATATTGAAAACTATCGCCCTGTTTGTATTTTGTGTGCACCGGCTAAAGTATTTGAGCAAATAATGTACACGCGTATATTTAATCATGTGAGGGTCGGTATACATATCAATCAGCATGGTTTTATGCCAGGTAGATCAACTACGACTAAACTATTAAAATTTATACAATATGCGCATGCCGTTTTGAATAACCAAGGACAAGTCGACGTAATATACACAGATTTTTCCAAAGCCTTCGACAAATTAGATCACGGCATTTTAATGAAAATATTGTCATGCTTTGGTCTGACCCCTCCTTGGTTAAAACTGCTTGCATCTTATCTTAGTGCACGGAAACAATATGTTTACTATCATCAACATGAGTCTTTCGCATACAATGTTACTTTTGGTGTACCACAAGGGTCTAACCTTGGCCCTTTATTCTTTATTTTATATATTACTGATTTGCCTACTAGAATTAGGTTTTCTCAGTGTTTATTATATGCTGATGGTCAAACTTTATACGGAGATAAAAATGGTGATGATATGTTGAAATTACAATATGATTTGTATTACTTATACACATGGAGTATTGAAAACTGTTTGTAACTTAATATAAATAAATGCTGTTTCCTTCAGATTTCAAATAAGAAAAATACATTGAATTATAAATATAAAATTAATAATGAAGAACTCAGAGTTGTTCACTCTGTTAATGACTTAGGGGTAATTGTTACAAGAAATTTATCTTTCAAGGAGCATATTAGTACAATGGTTAATGATTCCTATAAGAAATTGAGTTTTATAATTGGAAATTTAAGAGATTCTTCTAACACGTATGTACTCACTCTATTATTCAATAGTATTGTCCGATCAAAACTTGAGTATTCATGTATAATTTGGTCTCCATGTTATAAATCTTATCAAAATCAAATTGAAAGGGTGCAGAAACGCTTTTTAAGATATATTCATTATAAAAATATAAGATATTCCCCTTTAGAAATTATGTTTCATATGGATTTTTGTTTAATGAATTTAAATATGTATCGCTAGCCGGTAGGCGTGTAATAGCTCAACAAATTTATCTCTATAAGGTGGTTAATGCATTAATTGACGATAATAGTTCGCTTCACGAGTTATGCTTTAATGTTGGAAAAGGAAATTTAAGATTTCGGCAATTGTTTATTACTCCAGCCTCCAAAACTGTATTTTTTAAGAACTCTCCGTTTATCAATATGTGTAAAACATACAATAAATTAATAAGTATCATATAGATCTTGACTTTGCTTATGAATATGACACATATGTAAATATATTAAAAGAATTTTTCTCGTCGAAGTCATTTGTTTATATGTATAATATTTACATGATTTTGTTACAACTTTTTTGTTTGCTTTATTAACAGGTTTCTGTATATGAGATATTGTTTCATCCATTTCGTACAGAGCATTATCATCTCATTTACATAGCGTTTTCACATTTTCTTCTTTTTGGTATTTCTATGTTATTTGTTCAAATAATTTGTAAAAGCCACCTATAATTGGAGCGTGTCTCTGTTGGTGGCACATTTATTAAATAAATTAAATTAAATTATTACTGGTCGAGTTGGCTGTGCGATTAGGAACGCGTGGCTGTCAGCTTGCATCCGTCGTAAAGCCACTAGCAATATTATAATAATAACTGTTAGTCTATTATTACTAACAATTATGAAAATAAAAGTTAAACGCCCCACTCAAATTTCGTAGCTCGTAATCTGTCAGAAAACACTAAAGAATATAGTGAACTTTTAACAAGTCCGAATTATTATTAATCTTATAATTGCAGACATGTCTTTGAAATTACCGAAACATGTACTTAAAAATTGTTTTACGTCGCACCGACACAAGTAGGTCTTA
The DNA here is from genome assembly GCF_040414725.1 of Anabrus simplex. Taxonomy (NCBI): domain Eukaryota; kingdom Metazoa; phylum Arthropoda; class Insecta; order Orthoptera; family Tettigoniidae; genus Anabrus; species Anabrus simplex. Next base: position 465,913,219 of record NC_090267.1, read on the forward strand.
CAGCGACGATGGGAGAGAAAAGGGATACGAGTGGGAAGGAAGCGTTCGAGGCTTTAATAAACGTACAGTCCCAGTATTTCCCTGACGTGAAAATGGGAAACTACGGAAAGCCATATTCCGGGCTGTCGACAGTGGAGTTCGAACCCACTATCACCAAAATGCAAGTTAACAGCTGCGCGCCCCTAACCGCACGACCAACTTGCTCTAAGCTCTAATACCGGGCTGAGCAGCTCGGACAATAGAGCGCTGGTCTTCTGATCTCACCTTGGCACGTTCGATGGCAGCTCACTTCGGTGGTATTTGGAGGTGCTCAAATTCGCCAGTCTCGTGTCTGTAGATTTATTTGCATTAAAATAATACTGCGGTAAAAAATTCTGGCATTTCAGCGTCTCCGAAAACCGTGAAAATTAGTTAGTGGAAAGTAAAGACATTATTATTATTATTATTATTATTATTATTATTATTATTATTATTATTATTATTAGTAGTAGTAGTAGTAGTAGTAGTAGTGGTAGTAGTGGTAGTAGTAGTAGTAGTAGTAGTAGTAGTAATAGTAGTAGTAGTAGTAGTATAGTAGTAATATTATTACGGAAGTTCTAATTAAACGGGTTCATTACAGTCATCATTTTACCTATCGGCACTTACTGTCCAGTAATAAGCCTTCTGTCCGCCTCTGTGGTGTAGTGGTTAGTGTGATTAGCTGCCGCCCCCGAAGGTTCGGGTTCGATTTCGAGCTCTGACATGAAATTTGAAAAGCGGTACGAGGGCTGGAACGGGGTTCACTAAGCCTCGGGAGGTCAAATGAGTAGAGGTGGTCCGATTTCCACCTCAGCCATCCTGAAAGTGGTTTCCCGTAGTTTCCCACTTCTCCAGGCAAATGCCGGGATGGTACCTAAGGCCATGGCCGCTTCTTTCCCTCTTCCTTGTCTATCCCTTCCAATCTTCCCATTCCCCCGCAAGGCCCCTGTTCAGCATAGCAGGTGAGGCCGCCTGGGTGAGGTACTGGTCATTCTTCCCAGTTGTATCCCCGACCCAATGTCTCACGCTCCAGGACACTGCCCTTGAGGCGCTAGAGGTGGGATCCCTTGCTGAGTCCCATGAAAAACCAACCCTGGAGGGTAAACAGATTAGGAAAGAGAAGAATACGCCTTCTATTACAAATGTCCGGCGGCAATTCCACAGTAGCTTTTTTTTCCTCCGAGCAATGTTTTTGAAATTTGTCGCATTAATAACAATTTCACTGAATACTTATAGCCTTTTCTTTCAGTGTCCATCGTCCTTTCATTGACCTATAAAGTTTATGAATAAGCATAGACAACCCGCATTGTCTATTATCAGAAATTCATCGTAGACTGTCGCAATAACAGCACAGAAATATTGCGCCCATTTTTCATTTACTTATTAACTATTTCCTTTCATTTTGTCAGCTTGGATCACTGAGTAATGCCATTGACGTCTTATAAATCACACACAACTACACAACACTTGATTCGCATGCATGTGCTGGTACGGATCTGTAAGGATTCTGTGTACTTTTCACACAGACTACCCTAGACCGGTTTTCGAGTACAGCAAGTGGCCTGGCACGCGAGTCAACCACTCCTACTTGCCAAGCCTTTAGGGGAAGTGCACAACAACAAGTGTTTGCCTGCGATAAGAAACAGGTTCAACAAGCCCTATACTCTGCTACTGTACTTCCACTACGCGTGGATAGAATGACATCACCGGCGTATCCTGCTACGACCGTTCAAAACACATTAGGTCCTGAAATATTTGGCTCTGTTATGGGCAAACTATTAGAACAAGGTAAAAAGTACATAGCATATATTGTGAGATGTATTTTTCTTTGCCGACCAGCTTAATATCTGCACGTATACCACTAACATTCTGTACATATACAGTATATACATTGTTCAACGGACTAACTACAAATGGTGGCTTAGTTCTCACTTTCGTTTTCCCACTGTTTTCATTGTTGTTGTTGTTGTTGTAAATATGGAGTCTTCCAGGAATATTTTGTGTGTGTATTATATGTATATTTTGGGGTGTTGATGAGGTGTTCATGCACGGATTTTATTGAGAATATAGTTAGTTATTTTAGAATAAGTGGAGTTATTGATGAACCTTTGCTGGCGAGATGTAGTGTTTACAGTGCACTATGTCTTCTGATATGGGCTATATCAAATTTGTTACTTTCATTGACCTGTCTCAGTCTCATCCTTGGCTTTGACAATATGAAAGTGACTGAGGTATGAGTGATGCTAGTAATACCATTCCTTATGCAGCCAGTCCCTGTTATGAATGGTGTGAAAATATCACTCATAGGGTCGGTTGGTGCATGTATTTCAGTGCGCTTGGCAGACTGATATGTAATAGCAACTGCTGGCTCAGTGAGGAAAGCAACGGGAAACTACCTCACTCCTCATTTCCCTAGTACGCCTCTTCAGTGACGCCTAGGCTATTTATGACAGCTGTTGGCGGAGCTGCAGAGGATCAAACCAGCCTTCGGGCTGAATATCCAACACATACAACACATTAATGAACCTATGTGTAGTTCCTACCTATTTAGTCGTTTTCAGAAGGTTAGGTAAGGTCTGAAGCACATGTACTAGTACGCAGCTTTTATGTACACGCCCTGGGAGAGAAAGAATTGATTATCATACTCTATCAAAATTCGAGAGATCCATTTTGGTGAACTCTGGCGCCGATACTACGGACATTTCGATTAATTATTTGTATTAACTTAATTTATTTAAAGTACTTTATCAAGTTTATGAGTAATTTTATTTATGATCATTTATTATTATTTATTTGCTAGGGGCTTTACGTCGCAGCGAGACAGATAGGTCATATGGCGACGATGGGATAGGAAAGGCCTAGGAGTTGGAAGGAAGCGGCCGTGGCCTTAATTAATGTACAGCCCCAGCATTTGCCTGGCGTGAAAATGGGAAAACACGGAAAACCATCTTCAGGGCTGCCGATAGTGGGATTCGAACCTACTATCTCCCGGATGCTAGCTCACAGCCGCGCGCCTCTATGTGCACGGCCAACTCGCCCGGTTTTTTAATATTATTATTAACTAAAGTTACAACAGTATATTGCATTACTTCTACCTGCAGTAACTGAATGTATATTACTTATTTGTAGGTTTTACATTTTATTTCTTACCAAGTGATCTGGCCATGCGGTTAGGGTCGCGCCGCTGTGAGCTTCCATTCGGGAGATAGTGGGTTAGAACCCCACTGTCTGTAGTCCTGAAGATGATTTTGCGTGGTTTCCCATTTTCACACCAGGCCATGGCCAAATCCTTCCCACTCCTAGCCCTCTCCTATCCCATCGTTGCCATAAGACCTATCTGTGTCGGCGCGACGTAAAGTGACTTGTAAAAATAAATATATTATTTCCTGGTTTTAAGTACTCTCTTTAGTTGGATATATTATTTTTTATTTTAAAAAATTAAAATCTAAACTTCGTAACAAACAGAAGAAACTAACGGTATTTTTTATCGAATGTGTTAACGAAGATATGTTTCTTGTTTCACTACTGTATGTACTGTATCATGTCTTCTAAAACGTTACTATAATAAGTGCAATAATTAAAGTGATGCCATAAATTAGACTTCGTTTGTATATTTTTAAATACTTTAAAAAATAATGTTTTCAGTACAAGCCCGTAGATACATATGATTCAATTATGTGCTATCGATAGCTGCAGTCGCTTAAGTGCGGCCAATATCCAGTAATCGGGAGACAGTGGGTTCGAGCCCTACTGTCGGCAGCCCTGAAGATGGTTTTCCATGGTTTCCAATTTTCACACCAGGCAAATACCGGGGCTGTACCTTAATTAAGGCCACGGCCGCTTCCTTCCAATTCCTAGGCCTTTCCAATACCATCGTCGCCATAAGACCTATCTGTGTCGGTACGACGTAAAGCAAATAGAAAAAAATATGTGCTATACATGATCAAAAATGGTATTCTCTATATCTCGAGATTTCGATCATTCGAAATAAAATTTAGCTCCCGAGGTGATTCAAGTATCGAGGTTCCACCGTACTAAATCATTTCTAGTAAATACAACTTGCTTTACGTCGCACCGACACAAGATAATTCTTATGACGGCGATGGGATAGGAAAGGTCTAATAGTGGGAAGGAACTGGCCGTGGCCTTAATTAAGGTGCACCCCCAGCATTTGCCTGTTGTGAAAATTAGAAAAGACAGAAAACCATCTTCAGGCTGGGTGGGGTTCGATCCCACTATCTGCCGAATGAAAGCTGATAGCTACGTAATCCAAGCAGCCCAGCTATTTACTCAGTTCCAGTTCGATATCTCGAATCACCCCGTGAGCTAAATTTTATTTCGAGTTAAGGAAATTTCGAGATATCGATAATACCGTTTTTGAGCATGTTTAGCACATAATTGAATCACATATATCTACGGGATTATACTGAATACATTATTTTTAACAGCACTTAAAAATATACAAACAAACTCTATTTTTTACGCCATCACTTTAACTATGCCAACGGCCGTAGCCGTGTTGAAACACCGGATCCCGTGAGATCTCCGAAGTTAAGCAACATTGGGCGTGGTCAAGATTTGGATGGGTTTGCCACGCGCTGTTGGTGGAGGTTAAGGAAAAGCAGGAGCGGAAAGGAACTGGCCACCCTACCGCACGTAAACTCCGGCTCAGGACACCTCTGCGGAGGTTCGGACCTGCCTTCGGGCAGAATACACCCTTACCTCACTTAAATTATAACAACTTAGGCCTAGTACCATTTTAGAAGACAGGATTCAGTACATACAGTAGTAACACAAGGAACATACATCCATTAACACATTCGATTTTAAAAATCCGTTAGTCTATTCTGTTTGTTAGGTTAAACTTTCCTCTCTTTACGTACGAATTTCTCGTCAATACCACGCAGCCGAGATTCGTACATGGAGCTTGTCATCCGCGACTTCCGTGGCTGCTTTCGTACGTGAATTCACACCCGATAAACAGCGAGGCTTCGCCGATTTTCCGATCACTAGAAGTTTTAGTTTTTTGGTTCCCGTCATATTAGCTGCCAGCATCACTGTAACCCTTTCTTTTCTTGTTAACTGTTCCTCACAAACCACAAATGCCGTATTGCACAGTTAATGTTGCACAAAATTCGAATAACAGAGTATTTTTTTACCAAGAGAGGAATATTTGCTTCGAGAAATCGAGATATTTGTGTATCGAAATTGCGAGTAATAGAGAAATAAAAACACGTGAAGAATATGACAAATGAGCGGGCAATTTAAGTTACTTCGAAATACTGAAAAATCGAGTAATGGAGGTTCGAGGTATCGGGGTTCGACTGTAGACTATTAATCACGAAGACAAATCTCTACCATTTCATCCCATGATGTTTACTGAATGGTTCGCACAGAATGAGGAGGAAATAGGGGAATTATTCGCTTAATCCTGCAAGGAATGTACAGAACATTCCCAGTTTAGAAAATGCCATACGATTATATTTCACGGAAGAAAATATTTTATTATTCTTTCTCAAAGTTGCTGAAAGAAGAATCGCCATAGAAACAACATGGCCCAGAATATCTTACTTCAGGCACTTGTTTATGAGGATGAACTGTGACTACGAGGGTGGTGGTAGTGATTACTGTTTTAAGAGAAAATGCAATTGGACAACCGTTTTCTGTTAACACTACTCAGAAGAGAAATCGGTCCAACTCTGTTGTGTATTGGTTAGTGAGATTAGCTGCCACATCCGAAGGCACGGCCGCTTCTTTCCGTCTTCCTTGCCTATCCCTTCCATCTTCACATCCCCCACAAGGCTGCTGTTCAGCATAGTAGGTAAGGCAGCTTGGGTGAGGTACCGGTCCTCCTCCTTCTCCCCAGTTGTATCCCTGACCCAAAGTCTCAGGTTCAAGGACACTGCCCTTGAAGCGGTAGAAGTGGGGTCCATCGTAGAGTACGGGGAAAACCAACCATGGGCAGTAAACGGATTAAGAAAGAATGAAAGAAAGAAAGAAAGAAAGAAAGAAAGAAAGAAAGAAAGAAAGAAAGAAAGAAAGAAAGGAGGGAGGAAGAGAAATCGAAGAGATCCGACACTTTGAAGAATAAAAGTATGAATAAGAGAAAGGGATGGGCCATGGAGGGCGTGAAAACAAAAGACTCCCTTGGCTTCCCGGGTTCGGAAGAAAACAAGAGTTGACCAAAAGAGGTAAGATAGCAAGGATGAAGTTATGAAGCCTGACACAGGAAAATGAAAGCAATGTCAAACTCAACTGAGGAAACCGTGGTCGTCAACTCACGCTTCCAAATTTACACGCCCTGTTTCCCTATTAGTGACCTTTTACGACAGGCAGGGGATACCGTGGATGTATTCTATCACCATCCCGCCACAGGAGATCCACCATCCTGAGCTGAAATTGAACCCACAAATTTGAACTCAGAATGCCCAATCTTTAGAATACAGTAAGTGATAATATGAAATACTTTTAATCATTTAACTGAATGCAATTGACATTTTAATGAACAACCAAGAAAGAACAACTCCCTCCTTAGACTATAAACAACCTACCCCCCACCACCACGGTGCAACAACCCCGAAAGGCCTTGGCCTACGAAGCGACCGCTGCTCAGTACGAAGGCCTGCTGATTACGAGGTGCCGTGTGGTCAGCACGACGAATCCTCACGGCCGTTATTCTTAGCTCTCTAGACCGGGGCAGCCATCTCACCGTCAGATAGCTCCTCAATTATATTTTATTTTCTATTTGTTTTACGTCGCACAGACACAGATAGGTCTTATGGAGACGATGGGATAGGAAAGGCCTAGGAATGGGAAGGAAGCGGCCGTGGCCTTCTGGTGTGAAAATAGGAAACCACGGAAAACCATCTTCAGGGTTGCCGACAGTGGGGTTCGAACCCACTATCTCCCGGATGCAAGCTCACAGCTGCGCGCCCCTAAGCGCACAGCCAACTCGCCCGGTGAATTATAATCACGTAGGCTGAGTGGGCCTCGAACCAGCCCTCAAGTCCAGGTAAAAACCCTGACCTGGCTGAGAATCGAATTCGGGGCATCGAACCCCTACACCGCGGGGCTGGCTATAAACAACCTAATACTCGAGCGAATGGAGAACACAGTTCGCATTGCAACCCCACAAATAAGTGGTGTTAGTAATGCTGGAGATAACGAATGTGGACAAATAAATCTTGACATATAATTTGCAATGCTTGATGGCATATTGAGCTAAGCAGTTCTAGAGTAAATGCAAACAAATGTACTCCGAAACTGCGTAGTTCATAACTTCCAACTGCGTCTATGAAGGCTGAGAAATAATACAACTTTAACGCTTTTCAGTCTGTTGAAAACACTAGCAATAATATATAAAACATTACACTGTCCGCCTCTGTGGTGTAGTGTTTAGTGTGATTAGCTGCCACACCCGGAGGCCTGGGTTCGATTCCCGGCTCTGCCACGAAATTTGAAAAGTGGTACGAGGGGTGGAACGGGGTCCACTCCGCCTCGCGAGTTCAACTGAATAGGGGGGGGGGGGGGGTCGTTTCCCTCGAAGTGGTTTTCCGTGATTTCCCACTTCTCCTCCAGACGAATGCCGGGATGGCACTTAATACTTAACTTAAGGCCACGGCCGCGTCCTTCCCTCTTCCGTGTCTATCCCTTCGAATCTTCCCATCTCCCACAGGACCCCTGTTCAGCATAGCAGATGAGATCGCCTGGGCGAAGTACTGGTCCTCCCACCCTGAGGGTGAACAGATTAAGAAAGAAAGAAATGCAGCATTGATGTCGCAATCTTTGTTGTCGATAAGAACTCTAAAAAATTACGCTGTTATCCCTAAGGTAACTTTATCTTATGATCGTTAATAACGGATCAATCATCCATATGTTTTAATTATAGAGTTACGTTTATCTTCATGCCACCCCAACAAAATACGGTAATATACTTATTTACAATACCACTGAACAAAATAAACATAACTTCGTATAAAGATCAATAGGGTCTTCTCGTCTTTTATATTCATCTAAGCCTTTTGACTCAGAAGTTAAATTCCACTTATTATACAGAGACAGTTAATGTTTCGTCAAACCATTCATTCCAGCCTTAAATTAAAAGACTAATGATTATGCTATCTTTGCACGGTCAAAATACCGCGCCCCTTTAATTCTCATCAGGGGGCAGGCCCGACCTTAAATTCATCCCGAAGGACATGTTTTTGGTAAACAGGCAAACAGTAATTTTGCCTAGTTCCTTTTTATATATAGGCCTATATATATAATACACCCCTTGTATACTAACAAACTAAGAAACAAAGAATTATTTTACACGTATGCTATAGTGTTCGGCAAGCTACAGAATTCTACATTGATTAAGATTAATACAACTTTCCCCATGATGAGTATATCGACCACACAGTACTGTATTTCGTCTTCTAAGTTATTGGTGAGTTTGGTAGTGTGCCAGGTAGAAATAACCATCACAAGGCTCAGGAATAAATTTGGAATGTGGCATGATGTATGGTTCTTCAAATTTTATGTAGATGATTGCGGAATATGGTTATTGAACCTCGTATTGTGGCGATAGCATAGATAGAACTCTAGATAAAGTCGTGTACACGCTATGAATAATATTTTATTACATTACATAACAGCATAGGTATTTAAAAATTAAATTTTAGACGCCTCCCACTAAACTACCACTTTATCTCAACGTGAATATATTCATATCTTAGGCTGTAGTGATTTATTCCCCGACTTGACATACCGATTTTCATTAAATTCTGTTTACCCATTTTCTCTTGGCTCGGCATTGATGTGGACTTGGCAACAAATATCTAAATTCATAAATATCTCTGTTATCATAGCCGGTATGGTAAACATGTAGAAGGCATAAATTAGCGGAAATTTATTTCTATATAACGTTAGTTATGTATTATTTATCGATAAGACCACTAATAACAAAGATGTTTGAAAATTGAATTTTAGGCCTTCCCCTAAACTACCATTTCTCTCAGCGTGAATAAAATTATGTATAGTCTAGATTGTAGCGCCTTATTCTCTGACTTTACATACCGATTTTAATTCAATTCTCTTCAGTCATTTCCTCGTAATGCGCTTACAGACAGACAGACAGACAGACAGACAGACAGACAGACAGACAGACAGACAGACAGACATGACGGAAAATGAATAAGTGCATTTCTTTGTTACTGTGCACACGACCGATACAGAAATATAATTCTTTTAAATTTCTGATCAATGTACAGACAAAACTCTTATTTTATTCGTAGATTAACTGAGTCGACATTCAAAAGTATGGCTACATTATTAATTTTTTTAAGGTTAAGAAAAATGTCCCCCAAAAATTTCTTATACAAGTTTCCGATACATTTGATCCAAAATTTGGATTAAATTGTCGAAGTATTTCAACGGCTCTACATAAGTTAACTCACCACCGGGCTCCGCTCTGTGAGACTCATCGTGGCACTATAAAATAGCTCTAGCTACTGGATCCGGCCGCCATTACACAGCCCCTAATATACTCGTTATCAATTGACCTTCACTGCTCAACGATGCCTTTGCAAAAGTTATACACTCGCTCGCCTGACCAATACTGATGCAACACGGATTGCATCATTACTTATCTAATCCTCTTATTTAAGAAAAGAGAAGGAGGGGGGAAAACGTGAAAATAACCTTCCGAAGGAAAATAATTGTGTTTTAAAAAACGAACCATTTTATTATTTCTTCAAATCAGTATTTGTTATAAAGTGATGAAAAAATTACAAGGAATTATATACTCACAACTGTCTGTTAATGTTAATAATAATAATAATAATAATAATAATAATAATAATAATAATAATCCTCTCGGCCGTTATTGTTGGCTTTCTAGACCGGGGCCGCTATCTCATCGTCAGACAGCTCCCAAGTGTTCTCACGTAGGCAAAGTGAACCTCTAACCAGCCCTCATATCCTGGTAAAGAATAAAAAAGGAATCCTTGACCTGGCTGGGAATCAAATGTAGGGCCCCAGGTTAAGAGGCAAGCTCGATACCTCTAGACCATGTGGCCGAATTGACTCTTTTCTATCCTTTTTCTTTCTGTCAGGTTTCATTCTGCGGTGTTATGAGGCCAACACTCTTCCTCGTAATCACAAAGGGAGATAATAATAATAATAATAATAATAATAATAAGAAGAAGAAGAAGAAGAAGAAGAAGAAGAAGAAGAAGAAGGTGAACATGTGAGACATGGTTTCGACAATTTAAACGCAGCGATTGCAATGTGAAAGGTACTGCGCACTCTGATAGACCACAAAAGTGCGAAGACGAGCAATTGCAGGCGTTACTGGATGATAAAACAACTCATACTCAACAGTAATTGGCAAAAGCATTAAATGTGTCACAAGAAACAATCAGCAGACGTTTACGAGCTATGGTGAAGATCAATAAACTCGGTAAATTGGTCCCTCAAGATTTGAATGAACGCCAAATGGAAAATCGCAAAGTCACTTTTAAAATGCTGCTTCAACGCCACGGAAAAAAAATCATTTCTGTACCGAATTGTGACGGATGACGAAAAATGGATTTATTTTGAAAACCCGAAGCGGAGAAAATCGTGGCTGCCACCTGGTGAAGCCGGTCCTTCAACACCAAGGCCAAATCGCTTCGGCAAAAAGACAATGCTTTGTGTCTGGTAGGACCAGAGCGGTATTGTGTATTATGAACTCTTGAAGCCCAGCGAAACCGGCAATGCACAACACTATCGCCAACAAATTATTAATTTAAATCACGCATTGATCGAAAGACAACCAGAATGGGCGAGAAGACGTGGCAAAGTGATTTTGTTACACGACAATGCGCCGTCACACAGAGCAAAACCAGTGAAAGACACCTTGAAATCACTTGGATGGGACATCATTTTGCACCCGCCGTACTTCACTGACCTGGCACCATCTGACTATCACCTCTTCGCACCCAGCACTAAGCAATTTCGAGGAAGTTAGAAAATGGCTCGAAGAATGGTTTTACCGCAAAAGACAAGAAGTTTTTCTGGCATGGTGTCCATAACTTACCTGAAATATAGGGGAAGTGTGTAAAAGCCAATAGCCAGTATTTTGAATAAACAAAAAATAATAATTTCGCTTGAAAATTGCTTGTTTTCCTTACCAAAAAAAAAAAAACAGGCAAAACCTTATGCATACGCCTGGTACTGCAGCGTATGTCCATCAGTAGCGCGCACGCACCTACACCTCTATCGCCAGAACAATTGAGAAGTTCACAACCAAAGTGGGCCAAGCCCATCAGTGGTCAGTTTGCGAATTAATGCAGTCTGGGACTAACAAGACTTCGATTTATTCACTGATATTTTTGTATCCATCTCTTGGCACAGGCCAGAGTAAAGTATAGCTTTCACCGAAGTCCCAGTCTCATCCATGGCTGTGACAATATGGAAGCTGCTGGGGTATGGGTGGTGCTGAGTAATGGCATTCAGAGCACGACTAGTGCATCTGAGTGTTATGAAAGGTGTTGCTCATAGGGTCAGTCGTGCTGCAATAGCACTTTCTGACCCAGTGAGGAAAGCAATGGCAAACTACCTCACTCCTCCTCTTGCCTAGTACGCCTCATTTTGGTGCTGCCATTGGTTTTTGCGGTTTCCTTATAACCGCATAACCTTTGGTGGTGCTAATTGAGGATCCAACCAGCCTCTGGGCCGATGACCTAACAGACAGACATGTCAAACTAAGTCCATAACTCGTTTGCTGCTTCACACAGGGCGGCACTTCCTGTATAAGGTGAAGGTTGCTAAGAATTTGTCACCGCCATAGTGAACCAAGTCCATTAATCTACAGACCACCATTGCTTATGAGTGTATGTGTTTTATTTGTTCCATAACATGTTTAACGGTGAAGATTATCTTCCTAATGCATCATTTGACAAATATCTACACCTCAGAAGACTGGGTGCAAATTATGAAATCATCAAAGTGGAAGAATCCTTATTTTAAAGTGATCAAGGTGAAGAGAGAAGCATTCTTATACACAAAGGCTGTGGAGGAAGGATCGCCAACAGAAAAAAGGACTGATAATGGTCAAGCCTTAATTGGCTACAAATAAGGTGGTTAAGAGTGGTGACCGAGCTCGATAGCTGCAGTCGCTTAAGTGTGGCCAGTATCCAGCATTCGGGAGATAGTAGGTTCGAACCCCACTGTCGGCAGCCCTGAAAATTGTTTTCCGTGGTTTCCCATTTTCACATCAGGCAAATGCTGGAGCTGTACCTTAATTAAGGCCACGGCCGCTTCCTTCCCATTCCTAGCCCTTTCCTGTCCCATCGTCGCCATAAGACCTATCTGTGTCGGTGCGACGTAAAGAAACTAGCAAAAAAAAAAAAAAGAGTTGTGAAAGGTTTCCATTTCAGAATATTTTTCAAGGAAACTCTGAATGAAGATTCGTCTTTCTTGGACATAATTCTTGCGCTAAATAAAAGTCAGGACGTTCATTGTTATCATTGTCACCTGTCATTCAAAATCCCCTATATGGAATTCAACGATGGATCGCTGCAGCTAAACACAAGGGCATGATGGACCTCTTGCCCTATATACCTCCAATTAAGCACTACTTCAAGAATCTCCCAGTTAATATTACCACAAGGCCAAATGAAATAATTGCAAACAGCGAAGAAGATCACAATGATAAATTTATGTAAACTGATGTAACCTTGTCGCGGTGGGGAGGCTTGCGTGTCCTAATGAAGCAGATAGCCGAGCCGCAGGTGCAACCATATCGGATTGGTATCTGTTGAGAGACCAGAATAAGGAATGGTTCATCGAAAGGGAGGTAGCAGCCTTTCGGAAGTTACAAGGGCGGCAGTCTGGATGATTGACTGATATGGCCTTGTAATAATACTCAACATGGCTTAGCTGTGTTGATACTGATACACGGCTGAAAGCAACGGGAAACTACAGCCGTAACTAACTCCCGAGGACATGCAGCTCTCTCTGTATGAATGATATACTGATGATGGCTTCCTCCCGGGTAAAAAATTCCGGAGGTAAACTAGTCCCCCATTCGGATCTCCGGGTGGGGACTACAAGAGAGGGGGCGATCATCAGGAAGATGGATACTGACATTCTGCGAGTCGGAGCATGGAATGTTAGAGGTTTGAATCGTTGTGGTAGATTAGAGAATCTGCATAGGGAGATGGATAGACTAAAGTTAGATGTAGTTGGTGTAAGTTAAGTACGTCGGCAGGAAAAACAGGATGTTTGGTCAGGCGACTACCGAATTATCAACACAAAATCAAACAGGGAAATGCAAGAGTTGGTTTAATAATGAATAAGAAAATAAGGCAACGGGTAAGCTACTACGACCAGCATAGTGAAAGAATTATTGTCGTCAAGGTAGACACCAAACCAATGCCCACCACAATAATGCAGATCTATATGCCTACTAGCTCAGTGGATGATGAGGAAATCGAAAGAACATACGAAGAGATAGAAGATTTAATACAATATGTAAAAGGTGACGAGAATCTAATTGTGATAGGAGACTGGAATGCAGTGGTAGGCCAAGGAAGAGAAGGTAATACAGTAGGAGAATTCGGATTGGGACAAAGGAACGAAAGAGGAAGTCGGCTGGTTGAATTCTGCACTGATCATAATTTAGTCCTTGCCAATACTTGGTTCAAACACCACAAACGACGACTTTATACGTGGACGAGACCTAGAGACACTGGAAGGTATCAAATATACTTCATTATGATTAGGCAGAGATTCAGAAACCAGGCGCTGGATTGCAAAACTTTCCCAGGAGCAGACGTGGACTCTGACCACAACTTGTTGGCCATGAAATGCCATCTGAAGCTGAAGAAATGGAAGATAGGAAAGAAAGCGAAAAGATGGGATCTAGACAAGTTGAAAGAAGAGAGTGTGAGGGATTGTTTCAAGGAACATGTTGAAAAAAGACTAAATGAAAAGGCTGAAGGAAACACAATAGAGGAAGTGTGGATAGTCATGAAAAATGAAGTCAGTAGGGCTGCTGAAGAAATGTTAGGAAGGAAGAAAAGATCAACTAAGAATCAGTGGATAACTCAGGAGATACTGGACCTGACTGATGAACGACGAAAACACAATAATGCTAGAGATGAAGAGGGCAGAAAATAATACAGGCGATTAAAGAATGAATGAAGTGGATAGAAAGTGCAAGGTAGCTAAGGAAGACTGGCTGAAGGAGAAGTGCAAGGATGTCGAAAGTTGTATGGTCCTAGGAAAGGTAGATGCTGCATACAGGAAAATCAAGGAAACCTTTGGAGAAAGGAAATCTAGGTGTATGAATATTAAGAGCTCAGATGGAAAGCCACTTCTAGGGAAAGAAGACAAAGCTGAAAGATGGCAGGAACATATCCAACAGCTGTATCAAGGTGAAGGTGTAGATAATTGGGTTCTGGAACAAGAGGCTGTTGATGCTGATAAAATGGGAGACCCAATTTTGAGGTCAGAATTTGACAGAGCTGTGAGCGACCTAAATAGGAACAAGGCACCTGGAATTGATGACATTCCCTCTGAATTACTGACTGCCTTAGGAGAAACCAGCATGGCAAGGTTATTCCATTTAGTGTGTAAGATGTATGAGACAGGAGAAGTCCCATCCGATTTTCGGCAGAATGTTGTTATACCTATTCCCAAGAAATCCAGTGCTGACAGGTGTGAAAACTATCGCACCATTAGTTTAGTACAGGGTCAGCCAACTGCGTGTACGTGTGATGTCAGGTAACACGTCACTCACTCTGCTTGGTCAGCGAAACAAAGTACTTAGTACTGTAACTGAGAAGTGAAAGCTAGAGAGGCGAGGGGAAACACAACGTCATTCGTAGGGGGAGGTCCAAGAGCTGCAGGTACAATGCGGTATGTGTAGTACATATTTCTCTCTACATATTTTATTGTAACGTAACTTAAGAGTTACAAAGCAACTTTATTTCTACATATACAAACTAACGTGTTTTCTATCGGTTCATCTTCGGAACCGATATTGAACAAAAAATTGCTGTGTTTTACAATATCATGCACAGTAAAAAGAGTGCAAATAGTAACAAACAGTACAGTTTTACAACAAAAATAGTACAATCTGTAAACTCAAAACATACGTTTTACCTCATGATATCGATACTCAGTTGCCACTCAAGGGTTTCCTTGATTTTTGTATTCTTCTTTCGTTGAATAGCTTTTCAATATTTGGAGTTAATGCTTTTAGAAACACTAAGAGCACACGTCAAATTGTGATCTGACAACTGGCTTCTCTGTTTTGGTTTCGTTGTTTTTAAAATAGAAAGAGTCGTTCACAGGCATACGTAGAACCGAAAATACTCAACATTCTTGCTGCAAACCTATGCAATCGGGGAAACCTTTTTTGTGAAAAATGTCTATAAAAGTCACAGAAATCCTTCTTATTTAAAAATTTATCTCTTAGTTCTCTATCACAATGTAAATCTATTAACTCTAATTGTAAGTCCGGATGAACGTTATCTGCAACAACTGAATATGGCATGGTTAAAAGTTAAAAATCAGTTTCCAGACACTCCAAATTGTTAAATCTAGAATCAAATTCCGAATAAAGTTTTTTTTTTTTTGATTTTGACATACCTATCAATATCCTCAGCCGTAGCACATTCAAACACTGTAAGCTGATTTAGAAAATGTGGAATAGTTCTGTTCATAAACTGACGCTCCTACAGACACAATTTTAATTTGAAGGATTTCACTCTATCAAACATTTCTGTAATTATTAAACCCTTTTCCTGGAGAGAAACATTCAGAATGTTCAAATGACCTGTTAAATCTGCAAGAAATGCGAGGTCACAAATCCACCTGCGATCTTGTAGTTCGGGGACTGGCACATTTTGTCGCTCCATAAATGTCCTTGTCCTAGTTGAAAAAACGCATCGAGTACTTTGCCTCGACTAAGCCAGCAAACAGCACAATGATAAGGCAAATCACCAAGTTCACTGTCACTTTCTGCTAGGAATTCCTTGAACTGCCGATGATGTAAGGCCCTTGATCTTATTAGGTTAGTAATTCTAACCGCTGCGATCATTACATTGTTCAGTTCAATGCTTTTCGCACATAGATTTTCTAAATATATGATACAGTGAATTGGAACAAGTGTGTGAGCTATATTGAGAGTCTTCATTTTTTGTATTATGAGCCCAACTACTCCAGAATTGCGTCCTACCATAGAAGGTGCACCATCTGTTGCCATTGAAACTAGTTTGTTCCATGGCAAGGAAGCATTTTCAACAACACTTACAATGCAGTGGTATTCTTCATAGGCACTAAATCCAGTAGTTCCTCACAAACTGTAAGATTTTCGTCAACCCCTCGTATGAAAACGGCTAGTTGGGCCGTGTCAGAAATATCTGTGCTCTCTTCAATTGTTAAGGAGTATGGCCGGAAGCTTTTTGTCAGTTCTAATAATTGTAGGTGGACATCATCAGATAGGTCTTGAATTCTTCTCAACACTGTGTGCGCGGACAAGCTGGTAGCTTCGAACTCTTCAATTATATTTGGACAACACTCCTCACCTGCTAGAATTAAACATTCCTTTACGAATTCACCATCACTTTTTAGTTTCTTTGCAATTAAATATGAAATTTTATAACTCAGTCGAACTGCTGACTCACTGATCGAACGTTCGACAGGGTTATTTAATTTACCTTTTAGTTCCATAATTGCACGTACCCTTTCCCCGCCTTGATACCGATCATAATCTGCAGCGTGATACAAACTGTAGTGGCGTTGTAAATTATATCTTTTTACATACTGTAGCTCTTTTCTACAAACTAAACATTTAGCTGTAGCATTTCTATCATTTTCAACAAATAAATATAAATCTACCCATAAATATAAAAAGATCGCAGGGATAGGTAGCTTGTCGCACCGTGATGTGCCCGGTTCATCCATACATATGTACTGTATTGTACTACTACCACCACCACTACAAAGCGAGGCTGTCTTACTCTACGACAGCGGATCCCCACCTTCTTCGCTCCTGCGTCTCATGGGCTCTTTTACACCACACGCCAGCCAGTTAGCTGACCCTGGTTTAGTATCTCATGCCTGCAAAATTTTAACACGTATTATTTACAAAAGAATGAAAAAACAAGTTGAAGCTGAGTTGGGAGGAGATCAATTTGGCTTCAGAAGAAATGTAGGAACACGTGAAGCAATCCTGACTTTACGTCTGATCTTAGAGGATCGAATCAAGAAGGACAAGACCACGTACATGGCATTCGTAGATCTAGAACAGGCATTCGATAATGTTGATTGGACCAAGCTATTTAAGATTCTGAAGGTGATTGGGATCAGATACCGAGAACGAAGAATTATCTACAATCTGTATAAAAATTAGTCTGCAGTGATAAGAATCGAGGGCTTTGAAAAAGAAGCAGCAATCCAGAAAGGAGTGAGGCAAGGCTGCAGTTTGTCCCCCCTCCTTTTCAATGTTTACATAGAACAGGCAGTAAAGGAAATCAAAGAGGAATTTGGAAAGGGAGTCACAATCCAAGGAGATGAAATCAAAGCCTTGAGATTTGCCGATGATATTGTTATTTTATCTGAGACTGCAGAACATCTCGAGAAGCTGCTGAATGGTATGGATGAAGTCTTGGGTAAGGAGTACAAGATGCAAATAAATAAGTCCAAAACAAAAGTAATGGAGTGCAGTCGAACGAAGGCAGGTGATGCAAGAAATATTAGATTAGGAAATTAAGTCTTAAAGGAAGTAGATGAATATTGTTACTTGGGTAGTAAAATAACTAACGATGGCAGAAGTAAGGAGGACATAAAATGCAGATTAGCACAAGCAAGGAAGAGCTTTCTTAAGAAAAGAAATTTGCTCACTTTAAACATTGATATAGGAATTAGAAAGATGTTTTTGAAGACTTTCGTGTGGAGCGTGGCATTGTATGGAAGTGAAACATGGACGATAACTAGCTCAGAAAGAAAGAGAATGGAAGCTTTTGAAATGTGGTGTTACAGAAGAATGCTGAAGGTGAGATGGATAGATCGAATCACGAATGAAGAGATACTGAATCGAATTGGCGAGAGGAGATCGATTTGGCTAAATTTGACGAGAAGAAGAGATAGAATGATAGGACACATCCTAAGACACCCAGGTCTTGTTCAGTAGGTTTCTGA
Organism: Anabrus simplex; assembly: GCF_040414725.1. NCBI lineage: Eukaryota > Metazoa > Arthropoda > Insecta > Orthoptera > Tettigoniidae > Anabrus > Anabrus simplex. The sequence continues at coordinate 465,931,414 of NC_090267.1, forward strand.
AGGAAGTGTAGGTGGTAAGAACGGTAAGAGTAGACCAAGGTATGAATATGACAAGCAGATTGGAGCAGATGTAGGATGCAGTAGTTACGTAGAAATGAACAGTTTAGCACAGGATAGGGTGGCATGCAGACGTTTAATACGGTATGTTAAACTGACATCCTTTTACGAAAGTACGTGGCAGTAAAGTGAAGTACGATAAAGATCAACAAAGCGGAGATAGAATGGGATAGATCACATAGTTTATTGAAGAATACAGTTCCCGGTCGGAAGTTGTGAGTAATTCTCCCTATTTCTCGGTTAAATATTGTTGTTCATCTGAAGCGGGGAGTGACACTCTAGCTGAAGATTAATGAAACCAATCGTCGACGATAATCTCTCTTATTATCTGTCCCATCGAAAAGAGTAAGATGGATCTTTAATTAAACCATTTTAGCCAACTTGAAGTGACATAGCCTGTAAAACAGTGCATTAATGATAACTCCCTCGTTATCCTCCTATCAAAAAAGGTGCACATGAGAATTATTTTTAGAAATTGACTTCCATTAAGGCTGGTAGTTTTCCATTAAGTTTGGTCATCTATATTTTGTGGGAGGGTAAAATCACTGTTATATGAGTAGTTACCCAGTTATAGAAACTCAACAAACGAACGAACAGACAAATCGACAGAAAAGCTAAACAGGTCCGCTCGAACATAGACTGAAAAACGGTATGTTAATGATATCTCCCTTATTAATCCTCGTATCGAAATGATGCACATGAAAGATGAGTTAAAAATTTATTTCCATTGAGGCAAATAGATTTGGTTGTGTGTATTTTTGGGAGTGCAAAATCACGGTTTCGGTTTCGTATAAACCCCCAGTAAATTCAGGGATTTAGAAACAATACTGGCCCTAAAACGTACCCTAGGACAGTTGGATTCAAAATATGATGTTTTGTAGAAATATATCCAGTAGTTTTCAAGTTATAAGAACTCAGGCAAATAGACAAACAAACAGACCGACACTAAAGCTTAAAAAATATGCAGATGTTCATTTTCACCTGAAACGGAAAACTGAAAGAAAATTTCGCCAAAATAGTCCATGTACACTACAGGCACACGGTCGTTACAACTTTATTTATATTGATAAGGAATCTGCTCCATGTACAACATTTTGGCCTATGTCCACCGGACTTAGTTTATAAAACCGTCTGTTAATGATATCTCCCTAATTAATCATCCTATCGAAAAAGCGCACATGAGGAACAAGTTTTGGAAATGGATTTCCATCAAGGTTGGTTGATTCCCATCCAGGTTGGTTTGGTATATTTTGTTTCTGGTTTCCTATAAACCCCCAGTCCACTCCTGGTATTTGAAATGCTATGGACCTTAAAAGGTATCCTTGGACATGGTAATGCTAAATATGAAGTTTGATTAAAATATTTCCAGTAGCTTTTCAGTTATAACAAATTGTCTTTACAAGGACCCGCTTTTAGGCTAAGTCCTCTCGAACTTAGAGTGAAAAACGGTCCGTTAATGGTATCTTCCTTATTCGTCCTCGTATCGAAATGATTCACATGAGAAAAAAATTAGAAATTGATTTCCTTTAAGGCAGGTAGATTTCCATTAAGTTTGATTGATATTTTGTGAGAGTGCAAAATCACGGTTTCGGTTTTGTATGAACCACCAGTCAGTTCAGGGAATGAGAAACAATATTGGCCCCAAAACCTACCCAAGGGCAGGTGGATTATAAATGTAAAGTTTGGTAGAAATATATCCAGTAGTTTCCAAGTCATGAGAACTCAGACAAACAGACAAACAAACACACAAACAAACACTAAAGTAAAAAATATGCATATAGTCATTAACACCTGAAACGGACAAATGAATGAAAATTTCGCCAAAATAGTCAATATAGATGGGTATGAACATGGACTTATAAAAATACTGAGTATCATAATTCACCTCAGCGACCCCGAAAACTATGGATTCGATACTGTTTTCGATTAATTTTTATATCTCTAACCCTCCTCAAATCCCACCATAAAGGGGCGTGAATTTGGACTGAAAAAAATTCGGAGTGCCACTAATCATCTGAGCGACCCCGAAAACTGTGGATTCGACACTATTTTCGATTAATTTATGTATCCCTCAGCACTCGTCCCACACCCCAAAGGGAGCTGAACATGGACTTTTAAGAAATTCGGAGTGTCACTATTCATCTCAGTGACACAGAAAATTATGGATTCGACACTATTTTCGATTATTTTTGTATATCTGTCCTCCCTCGCTCCCCCCCCCCCGAAGGGGGCTGAACTTGGTTTATAAAATTCTGGAGTGTCACTGTTCATATCAGTGTCCCCGAAAAGTATGGATTCGACAATAATTTTGATGATTTTTATATCTCACCCCCTCTCCACCCCACCCCTAAGGGTGCCTCCGATGTGTTACCCCCACACGGTTTGTCAAAAGAAATCCGGAGTGTCACTATTCATCTCAGCGAGCCCGAAAAGCATGCATTCGACACTACTTTCGATTATTTTTATATCTCACCACCCCCCTCACCCCACCACCCCTAAGGGTATCTGGGGTGTCTTACAACCACGTGGTTCGACTCATAATACTAAAAATCCGGAGTGCCGCTATTCATCTCAGCGACGCCGAAAACTGTGGATTTGACACATTTTCGACTATTTTTATATATCACTCCCCCCTCGCCCCGCACACCAAAGGGGGCTGAAATTGGACTTATAAAAATCCTTAGTCTCACTATTCATCTCAGCCACCACGAAAACTATGGATTCGGCACTATTTTCGATTATTTTTATATATGTCTCCCCCATCGACCCCCACCACGAAGGGGGCAAAACTTGGACTTTAAAAAATTCTGGAGAGTCGCTATTCATTTCAGCGACCCCGAAAATTATGAATTCGACACCATTTTCGATGATATTTATATCTTACCCACTCGCCCCCCGCCCCTAAGGGTTCCTGGGGTGCCTTACGCCCACGTGGTTTTTCTCCTGATACTAAAAATCTGGAGTGCCACTATTCACCTTGACGACCCCGAAAACTATGTACTCGACACTATTTCCGATTAATTTTATGTATCACTCCCCCCGCCCCCCCCCCATCCCAATGGGGGATAAACTTGGACTTTAAAAATTCTGGAGTGCCACTGTTCATCTCTGCGACCACGTAAAGTACGTATGGATTCGACACTATTTTAGAATATTTTATATGTTACCCCCCTCGCCCCCCCAGGCCCTATGGGTATATGGGGTGTCTCACCCCACGCGGTTTATCAAACGATGTCCGGAGTGTCACTATTCATCTCAGCGACCCCTAAAAGGATGGATTCGACACTATTTTCGATCATTTTGATATATCACCCCTCCCTCGCCCCCACCCCAAAAGGGGCTAAAATGGACTTTAAAAAATTCCGGAGTGTCACGATTCATTTCAGCGACCACGAAAAGTATGGATTCGACACTATTGTCGAATATTTTATGTGTCATCCTCCCTCGCCCCCCACCACCACCCCTATGGGTGTCTTACCCCACGCGGTTTGTCAAAAGAAATCCGGAGTGTCACTATTCATCTCAGCGACCCCGAAAAGGATGGATTCGACACTATTTCCTATTACTTTGGTATATTACTCCCCCCTCGCCCCCAACCCAAAAGGGACTTGAATGGATTTGGACTTGGAAAAATTCCGGAGTATCGCTATTCATCTCAGCGAATCCGAAAACGATGGATTCGACATTATTTTCGTATATTTTTAAATGTGACCCCTTCGCCCCCCGCCCCTAAGGGTACTTGGGGTGTCTTACCCCCACGCGGTTTGTCTCCTGATACAAAGTCGTAAGTGAACCCATGACCTTTGTGCCCTAAGAACATTATGCATTATATAACAAAATAATTAAAAGTTGGATTCTTGATAGCATGGATTTGACACGTGACGAGGGGGTGATTACCTTCGGTCCCACGCTCTGGGGTACGTGACGTCAACCACACGTGTCGACGGCGGAAGAATCTCAAGTAATTTTTATGAACTATTTCAAAGCGCGTGTACACGGCGTGACCACGCCAAGTCAAAAAAATATAGTGCCTATCAAAGGAGGTCAATCATCTCACAAATCGAACCCGTAAAATTTTTAAATGTCCATGAACACTACCATCAGAAATGTAGCAAGCATGTAGTCACTTTCAAAACTCTTGAAATTACAGTTTAGGTAAGTCAGAAAATTTAGAGAAATTTTCTTGGCGGCAAAGGGAGAGATCCGAAGAGAGGGGGTAACTGCTATAAATATGAAGGGACGCCATGACGAAGCTTCCTTCTCCGGCATTTGTGATACAAAGCGGACGAAATTGTTGAGTTGCTCCGCGAAATCAAATCAACGAAAGTAGACTGAGTTCGACTGCAGATTTTAGCCAGTGTGGCTAAGTCTTGACTCCGTGGGGAGATAGTTTTCTTGAGAGAAATAAGTGTATCAGATAGGACGGTCAAAGTACCGAAATATTCTAATGTGATTGAGTAATTCGTGTGCGGGAATAATTGAAATCCATCGTGTGCGCCCAGCAAACAAGTGAAGGGTATTTTCTTTTTTTTTATGCTTTATTCCAGGAAACCTGAAGAAACATAATGAGATGTACAGCCATGAATGTAAAGATGGCTAAATAAATGCCAGGGTCACAGGTGAGCCCTAAGACGAATACTGGCGTGGACATGAGGTAGGTGGCTTTCCATCTTACTACCTCTTATATCTTGTCTCGTGATTTCTTGTATTTGAATGGGGATTTACGACGCAGTGGTCACCCCTACTAAGTTTTGTAAATGTGAGGGTACGACTAAAAGAGTCATTTGTTTTATTTTCCACTTGGATAAAATTTTGAAGTCTTGCGAGTGCCATATAATGTTGCAAAAAGTTATTGAATAGGGTTCCGAAGTGATATCACGTCCAATGTAGATCGTCATCCGTGTGAGTGTACTGCCTGTATTTTGTGATGTCAAAGTAAGATGTTCATTCGATGTAAAATTCTTCTGTCTCCAACCTGACGTTAATAATAATAATCCATGGTTACTCATTTTCAATCGAGTGGAAGCGCGCTGTCGGGTGAGAACCTAGGGGATGAATTTGGTCACGGAGAGAAACGTTCTTTTTTAATGCCCATTTTAAACTGTGTCTGACTGACAAATAAAAGATCTAGTAGAATGTTTCAGTCATTTCTCGTAAAAAATCAAGTTATTAAATACGATATCATTTATGCAAAGTTATTCATGAGTAATGCATTGTGCGATATTATACGTCGGTATTTCTAGTGAGGATTTATTTCCAGTTCTTTGTCGATGATAATTGTGGAGCTGGGAAACAGAGGTTAGTTTTGTGAATCAGGTTGGACCTGTCATTGAAGCCGGGATACAGAGCCCGAGGAGTGTTTTATATGAGTTGAGATGAGATGTGCGAATCAGGTTAGAGTCCTGTCATTGAAGCCGGGATATGATAACCCGAGGAATATTTTATAATGTTGGGAATGGAAAGAAATTCATAGAAATCCATAGCGGTATAATTGGCGACGCGTATAATTAGTGTGGGCATCTTGAAGCATATCTGTGCATTTTGTTGGTTAGAATATCGTATTTGTTTAATCATGTCGGCAGAGTTTAAAGGGAGCAATTTGAGAAGTCAGTCAACTGTGAATAAACCAGGTGGTTCTTGTAACTGCCAAGCGAGCGAGGGGGGTGAGACACCTCCGCTATCTAACGAGACAGTGGAGTTGAGATTGTACTGTAATTCTCGGCCAGGGATATGTTAAAATGCTGGATTTAGTTGAAAATTCATAGCCGGTAATGATCTAAGTATCGTGAAATACTGTAATTGGGGACGGAATGAACATTTGAAACCATGAACTTTGAGTATAAGGAACAGAGTAACCCAATTTCAGGGTTGTCTAAAATATAGAGCGATGGTCGTGATGATCGATTTGTCTGCGAGGGGTGTGCAAAATTCAGTGATGACGAGATATGACATCGTAATGATATGGCGAGTTGTTTGCTTTGTACGTAGATTATTAGGATATCCAAGTGTTAATAACGGTTAGGATTAGATTAGATTTTTAAGCATGATATCACGAGATGAGATATATAGCTGGACATGAATGATGTAACAAATTCTTTTCCAGCCAGATAAACATCGCAATATTGAATTCACATCACAGCTGCGTAGAAATTTGTGAGGAAACCAGAGTCCGCGGAGATGAAATTTGTTGTTTGTTCATATTTCGTTAAATCATTTAAATTTATTAAATTATTAAATTCAGTGAAACCGCATTTTGAAATAACTTTAATCAAGCGAATAACTTGGAGATGCATTCTGGAAATTTTAGTTTGTTGTCTGGGGAATATTAAAATAAAGTAAAGATTAAAGGGACATATCCGAAGGAAATGGATTTTTCTGCCACAAAGTTTGTGAGCATTGCTATTGTTGTAATTATTGAACTTTGATTGAGCAGTGAATGTGCTGGGGATAGTAAAGTGGAAACTTTGGTCATCAACCGATGTAACTTAATTGTGTTTAGCCTTCAGCCTAGAAACTTGGATGGTCAGGGGGTCATCAACCTCAGTGACTTAGATTAGGGCCATATGCCATGGTAGCATCATTTCCTTGCGGTCATCATCCACTATGACTTTAAAGTAACTTAGAAGATTAGAGGTCGGTCCATGACATAGACGCAGGTCACATCGATTCAATTAAGGGTCCATGCCGTAGAACCACTGTGTGGCACACACCGATTGGACGGCCTTAATTATACTCAGAGTCCAGAGTTCGTGTTACGAGGGCTGGACCATAACGAATCACTATGATGGTACATGTGGTCTCACATGGAAGCCGAATTTAAGGATTTCCAGACTTTCCTTTCTTAAATGATTAATAATTGAGACAATGGTTTCTAGTAAGAATGCCCATCAGGCAATTACGTTAAAGTCTCACACCAGTGTTCTGACATTTATGTAAAAATGATTGTGGTGTCCAGTGGACACAATTGACTATGACATCGTTGACATAGTAAATTACTTCATTTCCCTGAATAAATAGGAATCGTTTAAATAGACCTTTCATTCCAGTAGATAGATTAGAATTAATGAACCCTACCTTTACCTCAGCAAGTGACGAAGAACCCGAAACGACCCAAGAGACAGATCTCATGAGCTTTGCTGATAGGTAAGGAAGGTAGGTATCCCTCAATATGGACCTAAAGGGTACATTAAAATGTCGCACCAACGTTGGGGCATAAGTCACGATAACGATGAGGGAACCTAAGTCACGATAACGATAAGGATATTTTGGAAAAATCGTGTACTAGGGGAAAAGAGAAATAATGTTGAGGCTATGCCACATTATGGATGATAAAATCGTGCGCCAGAGTTGAGAGTGAACTCGAAGAAATAGATAAACGCCCGATGAGTAAGGCTAGGAGATACCACTATGAGAATAATTTATCTACTGAATGAAAGGTATAATTTAAGTGTGTTAGTGTAATTTCCCAAATTTTTGAATACTGGTTTGAGTGTTTTGGCTGATCACTTTGATCGAGTGAACATTGCATTTCACGTTTTATTAAATAAAAATTTTAGAGAATGTTGCATTTACAGTGTGATGTGTTAGATAGGAGGATGTTGTGATGTTTGTCGTTGTAGTCCCATTATACGCCGTTGAAGTCTCGGGCTCACCGATGACCTATCGTTTTCTGTTAAATACAGTATGTTTATGCAGGAGGGAGAATTGGCCCAAGGGCAGGTGGTCCAAATGATGAAGGACTTTATGGAGAAAATGGAGGCCGAGAGGAAGGAGTGGAAGGACTTAAGTGAGACTATTAAATCTATCAACAGTCGGTTAGATAGTGCAAAGACGTGTAGGAAGGATGTGAAGGAGAAGTTAGAAACTGTGGATAATAAGGTAGAAACCGTGGATGTCAAATTAGATAGTGCAGAGGTAGAATTAAAGGGTATGAAGGAAGTGGTTCAAAAGGTTGACATTAAAGTGCAGAACACTCAGGATAGTTGTAAGGAAGCTAGCGTTGATATTAGGAAGGACATTGGTGAATTTAAACATAACATTGATCAGCAGTTCATAGAAACTCGCGAGCTACATCGTGTTCTCAGGGAAAATCGGGACATAAGTAGAGGAGACCTCGATAGGCACGTCAACGGAAGTAGAGATCTACATAAGCAGTTGATGTCAGATCAAGCTGAGCCTAGGGCCAATCTGAAGACAGAGGTAGAAGAGGATATAAGAAATTTAGGTACGACTCAGGAAGAAACGCCTAGGAGTATTGAGGAGGTACAGGCAGACTTGAAGGAACCAAGTGAAAATATAAAGGCGGATGCGAAAGACTCGAACAAGAAGTTAGAAACAGTGGAGGTTATATTCGCCCGTCTACTTGAATATTTTACTAACATGGAGTCTCCTAAATCAGCGCCACAAGTAGTTACGCATGTGGAAAACCAAGTGGATGTCGTAATTCATATCCAAGAGAGTAGACCGGAAAGGGATGTTTCGCAGGCAGACATACAAGAGAATAATGGGCCAGGGTTTGAAACCATACTAAACCAGAATAGTAAGAACGTGGAACAACCTAGCTACCTGTACGGAAAGTGGAATAGACGCCGTGATCCATGTAGGAGGAACCAGGGTCGATGTCGGGAAAATTCTTACCAAAGACGCAGACGCCGTTGTGGAAATGAAGCCGATAGAAGGTGGAATAATTACAAATCCAGACATTCTGATCTATGGCATGGGTCTGAAGAGGAAAAAGCAAAACCTAAACGATTTGGTACCAATAAGAAGAAGAGGCCTAAGAAACGTAGGAGTGATGAACGTTCAGACGAGGATGCCAGCGATGACGATTATAGTCCGTCAAGAAAGGCTAAAGCAAATGCGAAGAAGTGTAAGCCTGCTGCTAAAATGAAGATGAGGATGATGAAGAAGATGGGTAAGCCAGCTGCTAAAATGAAGAAGATGAGGATGATGATGAAGAAGATGTGTAAATCAGCTGCTAAAATGAAGATGAGCAGGGTGATGAAGACGAAGTGTAAGCCAGCTGCTAAGATGAAGAAGATGAGGATGATGATGATGAAGAAGAAGAACGGTAAACCACCTGCAAAAATGAAGAAAGTCAGTGACAACGACAGTAATGAGGACAGGGATTTGAACCCAGAAACTTCGCATTTTGATGTGAATGCAAGTTCGTCGAGAAGTTGGAAGGACAAACCACCTAACATACAATAAGTCAACTACAATTCACTGGAGATCTACCCCGCAACCCCGAACTCTCCAAGCAACCAAGAACTACCAGGAAGCTGAAGGCATCAACCAGTATCCGTACACCAGAAGATGAACAACTACATAAGAGGGAGGAAAGGAATTTACATTCAAAGGTCATGTTTCATCAGACGTCAAAATTAGAAATTTCGCCATCTGGAGTATTTAAAGGAAATTCCTTGTCACTGCGCGAAAGGAATTCGTGTCTTGGGGGAAATATGAACCCATGACCTTTGTGCCCTAAGAACATTATGCATTATATAACAAAATAATTAAAAGTTGGATTCTTGATAGCATGGATTTGACACGTGACGAGGGGGTGATTACCTTCGGTCCCACGCTCTGGGGTACGTGACGTCAACCACACGTGTCGACGGCGGAAGAATCTCAAGTAATTTTTATGAACTATTTCAAAGCGCGTGTACACGGCGTGACCACGCCAAGTCAAAAAAATATAGTGCCTATCAAAGGAGGTCAATCATCTCACAAATCGAACCCGTAAAATTTTTAAATGTCCATGAACACTACCATCAGAAATGTAGCAAGCATGTAGTCACTTTCAAAACTCTTGAAATTACAGTTTAGGTAAGTCAGAAAATTTAGAGAAATTTTCTTGGCGGCAAAGGGAGAGATCCGAAGAGAGGGGGTAACTGCTATAAATATGAAGGGACGCCATGACGAAGCTTCCTTCTCCGGCATTTGTGATACAAAGCGGACGAAATTGTTGAGTTGCTCCGCGAAATCAAATCAACGAAAGTAGACTGAGTTCGACTGCAGATTTTAGCCAGTGTGGCTAAGTCTTGACTCCGTGGGGAGATAGTTTTCTTGAGAGAAATAAGTGTATCAGATAGGACGGTCAAAGTACCGAAATATTCTAATGTGATTGAGTAATTCGTGTGCGGGAATAATTGAAATCCATCGTGTGCGCCCAGCAAACAAGTGAAGGGTATTTTCTTTTTTTTTATGCTTTATTCCAGGAAACCTGAAGAAACATAATGAGATGTACAGCCATGAATGTAAAGATGGCTAAATAAATGCCAGGGTCACAGGTGAGCCCTAAGACGAATACTGGCGTGGACATGAGGTAGGTGGCTTTCCATCTTACTACCTCTTATATCTTGTCTCGTGATTTCTTGTATTTGAATGGGGATTTACGACGCAGTGGTCACCCCTACTAAGTTTTGTAAATGTGAGGGTACGACTAAAAGAGTCATTTGTTTTATTTTCCACTTGGATAAAATTTTGAAGTCTTGCGAGTGCCATATAATGTTGCAAAAAGTTATTGAATAGGGTTCCGAAGTGATATCACGTCCAATGTAGATCGTCATCCGTGTGAGTGTACTGCCTGTATTTTGTGATGTCAAAGTAAGATGTTCATTCGATGTAAAATTCTTCTGTCTCCAACCTGACGTTAATAATAATAATCCATGGTTACTCATTTTCAATCGAGTGGAAGCGCGCTGTCGGGTGAGAACCTAGGGGATGAATTTGGTCACGGAGAGAAACGTTCTTTTTTAATGCCCATTTTAAACTGTGTCTGACTGACAAATAAAAGATCTAGTAGAATGTTTCAGTCATTTCTCGTAAAAAATCAAGTTATTAAATACGATATCATTTATGCAAAGTTATTCATGAGTAATGCATTGTGCGATATTATACGTCGGTATTTCTAGTGAGGATTTATTTCCAGTTCTTTGTCGATGATAATTGTGGAGCTGGGAAACAGAGGTTAGTTTTGTGAATCAGGTTGGACCTGTCATTGAAGCCGGGATACAGAGCCCGAGGAGTGTTTTATATGAGTTGAGATGAGATGTGCGAATCAGGTTAGAGTCCTGTCATTGAAGCCGGGATATGATAACCCGAGGAATATTTTATAATGTTGGGAATGGAAAGAAATTCATAGAAATCCATAGCGGTATAATTGGCGACGCGTATAATTAGTGTGGGCATCTTGAAGCATATCTGTGCATTTTGTTGGTTAGAATATCGTATTTGTTTAATCATGTCGGCAGAGTTTAAAGGGAGCAATTTGAGAAGTCAGTCAACTGTGAATAAACCAGGTGGTTCTTGTAACTGCCAAGCGAGCGAGGGGGGTGAGACACCTCCGCTATCTAACGAGACAGTGGAGTTGAGATTGTACTGTAATTCTCGGCCAGGGATATGTTAAAATGCTGGATTTAGTTGAAAATTCATAGCCGGTAATGATCTAAGTATTGTGAAATACTGTAATTGGGGACGGAATGAACATTTGAAACCATGAACTTTGAGTATAAGGAACAGAGTAACCCAATTTCAGGGTTGTCTAAAATATAGAGCGATGGTCGTGATGATCGATTTGTCTGCGAGGGGTGTGCAAAATTCAGTGATGACGAGATATGACATCGTAATGATATGGCGAGTTGTTTGCTTTGTACGTAGATTATTAGGATATCCAAGTGTTAATAACGGTTAGGATTAGATTAGATTTTTAAGCATGATATCACGAGATGAGATATATAGCTGGACATGAATGATGTAACAAATTCTTTTCCAGCCAGATAAACATCGCAATATTGAATTCACATCACAGCTGCGTAGAAATTTGTGAGGAAACCAGAGTCCGCGGAGATGAAATTTGTTGTTTGTTCATATTTCGTTAAATCATTTAAATTTATTAAATTATTAAATTCAGTGAAACCGCATTTTGAAATAACTTTAATCAAGCGAATAACTTGGAGATGCATTCTGGAAATTTTAGTTTGTTGTCTGGGGAATATTAAAATAAAGTAAAGATTAAAGGGACATATCCGAAGGAAATGGATTTTTCTGCCACAAAGTTTGTGAGCATTGCTATTGTTGTAATTATTGAACTTTGATTGAGCAGTGAATGTGCTGGGGATAGTAAAGTGGAAACTTTGGTCATCAACCGATGTAACTTAATTGTGTTTAGCCTTCAGCCTAGAAACTTGGATGGTCAGGGGGTCATCAACCTCAGTGACTTAGATTAGGGCCATATGCCATGGTAGCATCATTTCCTTGCGGTCATCATCCACTATGACTTTAAAGTAACTTAGAAGATTAGAGGTCGGTCCATGACATAGACGCAGGTCACATCGATTCAATTAAGGGTCCATGCCGTAGAACCACTGTGTGGCACACACCGATTGGACGGCCTTAATTATACTCAGAGTCCAGAGTTCGTGTTACGAGGGCTGGACCATAACGAATCACTATGATGGTACATGTGGTCTCACATGGAAGCCGAATTTAAGGATTTCCAGACTTTCCTTTCTTAAATGATTAATAATTGAGACAATGGTTTCTAGTAAGAATGCCCATCAGGCAATTACGTTAAAGTCTCACACCAGTGTTCTGACATTTATGTAAAAATGATTGTGGTGTCCAGTGGACACAATTGACTATGACATCGTTGACATAGTAAATTACTTCATTTCCCTGAATAAATAGGAATCGTTTAAATAGACCTTTCATTCCAGTAGATAGATTAGAATTAATGAACCCTACCTTTACCTCAGCAAGTGACGAAGAACCCGAAACGACCCAAGAGACAGATCTCATGAGCTTTGCTGATAGGTAAGGAAGGTAGGTATCCCTCAATATGGACCTAAAGGGTTCATAAGTGTACCAAGTTTGGTGTAAATCACTCCAGTGGTTTAGGAGGAGACGTAATACATACACACATACGTTCATACAACGACATATATATAGCTTATATATAGATAGATAGATATAGATGTCCTATAGATGACCGATAAATATGAGCACGTTTAAAAGTGCTGACCTCCACTTCGAGATTTACTTCTCCTAAACGGAACGTTATATCAACAAATGGTTTGCGCCATCAGACGCTCCTTTTATGCTTCTACATGTTTGGTCCTAAACCATTTTCTCGTATCTCCCATATTTATGGGTTATACTGAGTTCGAAAATTTGTTAGGGTGAAATTTTGGGTACATTCTTAATATTTACATTATTTTTTTCATACTTACGTATAAGTTGGAGTCATGAAATTTGGTCCACGTGTGACCATCAATCGTGTCAATATGGGTACCAAATTTGATGACTTTATTTTTCCTATAAGTGTGTCAAACAATGAATTATACGTGTAAAAATCACAAAATTTACGAAAAATTCAGAAATATAGCCAAATTAACGTACTGTATAAGCATAGCGTATCGACGAGGAAAGGAAATTCCTGAAAGTTTTTGAGCCCACGAAACCTATATATTGTGGATTTGGATAAAATATACGACAGCATTCTTATACTGAGCCCAAAATGTGAGAATTTTCGATTTTTATAGGGATCCTGGGTCATCAGCTTCTCCGGTACCAAGTGTCATATTTCTGGGATTTCTGGAAATGCCTCATTAATTCATGTCTATTTTCATTTTTATAACTGAGAGAGAGAGAGAGAGAGAGAGAGAGAGAGAGAGAGAGAGAGTGTGTGTGTGTGTGTGTGTGTGTGTGAAAATGTTAAAACATTATCTACGTTGTATTACTTTTACAGGCACATATAATGGTCTGGCTATTATTTATATTACAAAGTAAATTGGACATTTCAATACACTGCTTGGACTGTAATTTTTCTTTCATCGAATAAATTAAAATTCACAACCGGTGTGAACCTAGTCCATTTTTGTTTTGTTTGCAAAATGAAATTGTTCACCAGGGTAAATAACTTATCATTTCATATGTACGTCAAAATTTAAGTCAGAAAATACCCGCCGGGCTGAGTGGCTGAGACGGTTGAGGCGCTAACCTTCTGACCCCAACTTGACAGGTTCGATTTTGGCTCAGTCCGGTGGTATTTGAAGGTGCTCAAGCACGTCAGCCTCGTGTCGGTAGATTTACTGGCACATTAAAGAACTCCTGCGGGACTAAATTCCGGCACCTCGGCGTCTCCGAAAACCGTAAAAATAGTAGTTAGTGGGAAGTAAACCAATAACATTAAAATATACATTATTAGAAAATATCCTGGAAATGATGCATTTTCTAACATTTATTTAAATTTCCAGAAATTAATTATGAGCCAGAAACTTTAGGGCTCAGTTTCCCTAAAGTTCTAAACTATTCCAAACGGACATGGATCACTTTGAACCCCTGATATAACTCGCTCGCACCAACTCCTTTCACGGCGCTCTCTTTCCTCCTCCACTGCCGACTCTTATTTCACAGCGAAGTGCTGATTTACACACTGTGAAGCGGTTTTGGACGCCGCTGTCTTAAGATGTCAGTTGCCCAAGAATAGTCCAACGTGTTTTAAACTTTTTAGTAAAACCAACCTACAACAAATCTATGAGTTGGTTTGAATAATTACTTCACGATTCTTTGGTTAATTCAACAAAGAATAATTCAATCGGACTTCAGCGCTTAAAATTTGGTTTTTGGTTCACGAAAACTAACAACAAACAAAAACATTTGCACTCTTAATAGGTTTTACCATATAACTATTCATTTTTGAGATAATAGTCCTCTGTTTTACCATGCTGCTGCTGCTGCTGATGATGATTATAATGATGAACAGGTATGGTGTCCGTCTATGTGGTGTTGTGGTTAGTGTGATTAGCTGCCACCCCCGGAGGCCCGGGTTTGATTCCCGGCCCTGCCACGAAATTTGCAAAGTGGTACGAGGGCTGGAACGGGGTCCACTCAGCCTCGGGAGGTCAACTGAGTAGAGGGGGTTCAATTCCCACCTCAGCCATCCTGGAAGTGGTTTTCCGTGGTTTCCCACTTCTCCTCCAGGCAAATGCCGGGATGGTACCTAACATAAGGCCACGGCCGCTTCCTTGTCTATCCCTTCCAATCTTCCCATCCCTCAACAAGGCCCCTGTTAAGTATTGCAGGTGAGGCCGCCTGGGCGAGGTATCGGTCATCCTCCCAGTTGTATCCCCCGACCCAATGTCTCACGCTCCAGGACACTGCCCTTGAGGCGGTAGAGGTGGGATCCAACGCTGAGTCCGAGGGAAAAGCCAACCCTGGAAGGTAAACAGATTAAGAAAGAAAGAAAGAAAGAACAGGTATGGTTCTTGAAACTTTACATCCAAGTTTAGAACAACTATTTAATAACAAAATATTTATATACAATCCATAGAGACATAGTAATAAAACCTATGAATATGGTATGTCTTCAATAAAAATCAGTCCACACATTTAAGAAAATAGTCACACTACAGAATTATTTGTTCAGTTCACGTATTCTGAAACAGAAAAGACATTCCTTCGTCCCAGTTCTCTCCGAACGTCCAACAGCAAAGACGAGGATTGAACCCAGATTCATCTTGCAGACTAGCACAGCAAGAACTATGTCAAGAGATCTATTATGATATATTTTCTAGATTTCTTCTTTTGTATCATCCTCTTCGTTCTGCCCTTTTCGTTTCCTTCCAGTGTTGGAGAAGAAAAGGAACGGATAAAGCAGCGAGTGTTCTCACCAATTGAGAACTCCAGGTATATACTTATCAATGAGGGACTGGTAGTACGGCTTAAGACTCTCAATGTCTGGAATTCCATCGCTTTTTGTGTACAAATCGTATTTGCTGAAATCAGAAAGAAAATCCGTTAAAATTCTACTCAGACATGAGCAAGACAAGTACGACAACGAATAACATATTAGTACTATTCTTTAATATTTGCCGCAATTACGTAATAATAATAATAATAATAATAATAATAATAATAATAATAATAATAATAATAATAATAATAATTGTACCGGGCGGTACACCTCCACGCCGCTAATTTAAAATGTGCGCCAGTTGAAACTCCTCTGCTGGAGGAAGTCTGAACTTTATCGACGGTATTAATTTTCAAGTTTCTCAGAAGATGTCACTACTTGGAAAGTTTGGAGTTTTTGAACTGTGCCACTTTTGATGTATTTTTGTTTTACCGGTAGTAAGAAGTGTGAACTTTCTCTTCTAGAGGACACTACTGAAAAACTACAATGGTGCACCAGAGTGCGATGTGAAAGAACTGTTTTTTGGAGAAATTTTTATTTCAAAAGTTTGTTTCTTGTTAAATTTCTTTCTGTTATTGTTTAAGTTGGCTGTATACCCCTCTCTTTCCCCTTGTTTTGTATTTAGCCAATCCCGAATTTCTTTAATTAATTTCTGACCAATCTGATGTATCTTCCCCCAACTTGAATATGTTGCTGTACCCTAGCCAATAAAGTGATTGTGGGCGGGTGTTCTCTTCCCTAAAACGCCTCGGACTTTCCGCGAGAGTATATAAACTGCTGATTTTTGGGTCTCTGGGCCACTTCTGTACCATCTTTCAGTGTGTAAAGTACATAGCAGGGGGCGGGAAGCGCCTCTTTCTTCGGCAGCGGTCAACAACAAGGTAATGGCCGATTAATAACTTCTTTCTTTGCTAGCTCAGCAGTTTAACTCTCGGGGCGGGTCCGAAGCTTTTCCATAATGTAACCTTCCTTAAAATGTAAAGACCCTTGGTATCTATTCTATCTTTAAACTGCATATCGGGATAGAGAGTGCTTAACCCTCTCGAGCTCCCACTCATATTGTTTGAGGTGAACTTATTTTTTCTCAACCTATTCTTCTTTAACGTAATGTAAATTGTTTCTTTCTTAAGTCACCTCTTTAGTATGGGATTAGCCCTTGTATTAACGGCCTAGTGCCAAGTAGGTTTTAAACAAAGCGTATTAGGAGCGCAAGTTCGCCTCCTCTCAAATTGTTATTTTAGAGGTCATGTAATTAATCTTTTTCTCACTTAATAGACCTCAGTAGGTTGGGTATTTTACCCCTGTGTCTATGTCCAGAGAGGACAACTTGAAGGTGGAGTTTGGTGTGGCCTTTGAGAGGCTTAAAGTTTGAGAGCGAGCGGCTCTTTCTTGAAAATTGAGTGTTGTATGCCTCGAGGAGGCTTTTCTGTGTAATTTGGAGCAAGTGCTCCTGAGCATGAATGGGGTTTTCTGCCCCTCTGTTAAAACTTATTTTGAAGTAAGGTTGGGCTGATTGCCCAAGCATTGTGAAGTCGGGGCGCGAAGCCCAAATCCAGTAAATATTGTAACTACATTTTGTTGACTTGCTACTCTGTACCTGCCATGCTTGTTATTTCTTTATTTTGAAAAGAAAATATAACCTTGTTAATTTTACATGAACTCTAGTTTCGTAGCTTGAGACCCGTTCACACCCGCACCTTCTTTCACCTCTAACTACCGCAAAAACTCGGTAACAAGTGGTAGCAGAGCGTGGTTGAATGGGTCTCAATTTAGCCCCTTTTGACGGCTAAACATTGCTTTGATTCAAACTCTAACAATTTTCTCAGTTGCTGGAATTTTTGATCTTTCCTGTTTCAAAATTGTTCTGTCATCATGCCCGGCCCTCGCGATGTTCTCCATCTTAACTATTTGCGCAAGGAGGAGTTGATCTATGAGTTAACTATCAGAAATGTGCAATCTGGAGGCACGGTTATGATAGACACCAACAAGCTTAGAGAGTCCCTTGATTTGCCTATTTCCATCCCCAACTTGGGAGAGAAAGAAATTGATGACTCTCTTTCCACGATCACCGAGAATACTACTGGGCTAGCATCGGTAGTTAGTTTTTTTGACGAAAATGATCCTTCTCCTAATCAAATTAAGCGTGTGCAAGCCAGGCTATATCATTTTTCAAATAGGGTTAACGATCTGTTGTCTCTGAAGTTGAATGACGTTCAGAGGAAGGAAGCTAGTACGTTGCTTGAAAGTATTTCTGAATTATCTAGCAAGGTCACTCAATTGTTAACTGGGGAAGTTCCTCCCAAAATTGATCAACCCACCACGATGAATGTAGGTAGCGAGGAAGAGCCTCCTAAGGGAGAAGCCAATAGGATAACCGTTGCTGCTCAAACTATCTCTGCCCCATTGGACAACGAGTCTGAACGCCGTGCATCGTTGAATAATATACGTTCGGAATTAACTTCCTTGCCACTGAAACCTTTACCTACTATGGCACCCGGGTTTAGCAGCTTGCCTCATCCATTGGCAATGTTGCTCAGAGGTATCTCTAAGTCTTCCGTTAATACCACCAGTGACGTAATTACATTTTTAAGATTTTTAGTTGAATTTCAGGATCATGTCCTTGTGTTTTCTCTTTCCCCATGTCAGATTTTGCAAATCATCTATCCCTATGCTATTGGTATTCTCTCAGACAAAATCGTAAGAGCCATTGCCGAGCAATCATCTATTGAGGATTTCCACGCCCACTTGCTAGCTAACTTCATCCCGTACTAGCTTCCTTCCTCTGAACGTCATTCAACTTCAGAGACAACAGATCGTTAACCCTATTTGAAAAATGATATAGCCTGGCTTGCACACGCTTAATTTGATTAGGAGAAGGATCATTTTCGTCAAAAAAACTAACTACCGATGCTAGCCCAGTAGTATTCTCGGTGATCGTGGAAAGAGAGTCATCAAGTACTATTATCGTGTACAGCGTTTGGATGAAAACTTAGCAGACTTCATCCAAGATATTAAATTGTATACTAGGGTGTTTGCACTTCATTTTCCTGAAGATCAAATTGTACAGGCTATTGTAGAAGGAATTTCACCATCCTATAGGTCATATTTGTGTTTCGCGGCGTGCCCGCAAACCTTCTCTGAACTTGAAGCATTGGCCCTCTCAGCGGAAGGAGTTAGATACGCCGATTCTTTGCGTGTCGCGAAAGAACCCCCTCCTTCTTTTGGTCATCCTCGGCCTCCTCCTCCTCGCCGACCAGTCACACCTCGTAAATGCTATGCTTGCGGATCGCCCGACCATCTTCGGAACAAGTGCCCATTGCTCAAGTCTAGTGGGACAAGGAATGGAACTGGTTCATCACAAGGCTGTTTTAAATGTGGGGCTTTCTCACATATCGCCAAGAATTGTCCCAATTCGAATAGCACCCCCTCCTGCTCAACTTCAGGTGCAACTTCCAACAACAATCAAAAGTGACTAGTGGCTTCGGCTGAGTCGACTAATCCATCTTCCCGAGGCTCAGCCCCTGGCAAACAGGTCGTAAATTCAGGGAATGTTCAATCTGCAAATCCATCTTTTGAATGCCCCAAAGAGTGTCTTAGTATTGCGGCGGATACCCCCGCACCGGTCCCTTTTCTCAAACTTGAGTTAAATAATGAACCTGTAACAGCTCTTTTAGATTCAGGCAGTGTTTGTTCGATTATTTCGGCTCAATGGTATTCTAAATTGAAATCTGTTTGTAAACTACCTGACTATGTCTCATCTCCTGTTCAATATGTTTCGGCTAATTCATCTCCATTGGAAATCCTAGGTTCTGTAAATGTCAAAATTCGTATTTATAAATTTACATGGAAAATCAAATTGGTTGTGGCTAAGCACCTGTCTTGCCCCATCATATTGGGAGCTGACTTCATTTCTCACACTGGTCTGGTGCTCGATCTTCAGAGTAAGTCGTGCACATTCAAATTTGCGTCCAATTGTAAAATTCCCTTGTTAAAGTGTAATTCTGTATCATGTTCATCTATTTCGCCTACCCAGGATGAGATGTTGTTAGACCTTAGACATCTACCTGAGGAGCAGGCTGATAGTATTCGTAAATTATGTCAGTCATTTCCAGAGGTGTTCTCTGATACTCTTGGTGTTATTGACCTTATTGAATACAAAATTGAGGTCACGGATTCAATTCCTGTCCGTTTTCCACCTTATAGGCTATCTCCACCTAAAATGAAGGCTCTGAAAGAAATCATCGATCAGATGTTGAAGGATGGTATTATTAGTCCCTCTAAGTCGGCGTATTCGTCACCTATTTTTCTAGTCCCGAAACCCCAAGGGGGCTTCAGGCCTGTCATTGATTATAGGGCTCTCAATCGGAAGGTGGTGTTACAATCTGTGCCCCTTCCCGACCTTCATTCTTGTTTTGCATGGTTCCGTAAGGCCAAGTTCTTCACCATCTTGGATTTGAATCAAGCCTACAATCAAATTCCCCTTGAGGAAGAGTCTAAACATCTTACAGCGGTTGCCACGGACTGGAATTTATACGAATACAACCGCGTGCCTTTCGAGCTCCCCACGGGAGCAGCTGTACTCACTAGGCTGCTAGATAGGGTCTTCTCCGACATCAAATTTGAGTATTTGTATCACTACTTGGATGATGTCGTCGTATTTTCGGAGACCTTTGAAGAACATCTAGATCATCTGCGAGAAGTTCTCAGTCGCCTTCGTAAGGCTGGGTTAACTGTCAAGTTGTCCAAGGTTGCCTTTGCTAAGCCCTCTATGTCATTCCTAGGGCATATTGTGTCACCTGATGGTGTTGCAGTCGATCATTCTAGAACACATACCATCCGTGATTTTAAACCTCCCAAGGACATCAAAGGTATCGCCAGGTTCATTGGTATGGTGAATTTCTTCAGGAAGTTCATTCCTAACTTCGCTAATAGAGCGGCGCCCTTGAACCTTCTTCGTAGGAAAGGCATCAAATTCGAGTGGGGACCTTCTCAACAAGCCGCTTTTGAAGCTCTCTCTTTTTAGCTCTCTGTAATGCCCCTGTACTTGCCATGCCTGATTTCGCGAAGAAATTCATCGTCCAAACTGACGCGTCGTCGTCAGCAGTTGCTGCAGTCCTTCTTCAAGAGACTGAACTAGGGAGGCGACCCATCGCCTATGCATCTAGGACTCTATCGGCTCAAGAAGCCAAGTATTCTATCTATGAGCTCGAAGGGTTGGCAGTCTTATTTGCCTTAGAGAAGTTCCGTCTCTATTTGGAACATGTCAAATTCGACCTGGAGACAGATAATCAAGCCTTAAGCTGGGTCTTAGGTAGGCCGCGTCGTACTGGTCGTATAGCCCGTTGGGCCATCCGAATTTCTGCCTTCCAATTCGATGTCCGGCATATCAGAGGTACCGAAAATGTTGTTGCTGATGGACTCAGCCGTATGTTTTCCAACGACGTCGAGACCCACGAACCGGTCGACAGTTCATCACCTCCCGAGTCCATACTATCTGGTGTTAATGCCATCTTAACAGATGCTCCCATGCTCTTTAGGGATATCGAGAAATACCAACGTGAAGATCCGACGCTGGCTCCGATAATGGAAACCCTTTCTTCCGGGGAACATGTTGTCCCTTATGTTCTGAGGAATGGTGTTCTATGTTGCCCTTCGAGGCATGATAAGATGATGAAGGTTGTCGTTCCAGCTGTTCTTGTGCCTATGATCTTCAAGTACTATCATGAGACCCCATTAGGGGGGCATCTTGGAATCTTTAAAACTCGTGAAAAGATTCGTGAAAGGTTCATCTGGAAGGGTATGGACGGTGAAATCCGTGAACTAGTAAAAGCTTGTAACTCTTGTTTGCTCAGTAAACCCACCATGTCCACCAAGGTAGGCCTTTTGTCTTCGCATCAAGCGTCGCGCCCCATGGAACGCCTGTATATTGATTATGTAGGACCCTTCCCCCAGTCAAAGGGAAATGCCAACAAGTTCATCTTTGTATGCGTAGATGGTTTCACAAGATTTTCCTGGTTATTTCCGACTAAGCTGGCTACCGCTCAGTCCACCATTACTTGCCTAAATTCTATTTTTGCTTCTTTTGGTCCGTGCCAATATATTGTGTCTGATAATGCTAAGGCGTTCACATCAAATCTTTTTCGTAAATTCTGTTTTGACTTGTCCATCTCTCATGTGACGACTTCTGCTTATTACCCTCAACCATCTCTGGCTGAACGGGTTAACCGTAATCTCAGGTCCGCGCTTATTGCCTATCATCATGAAGATCATTCCAGGTGGGACACGTCCCTGCATTGGTTAGCTTTTGCTTTGAATTCGGCGGTTCATGAATCACATAAATTTACTCCAGCCTCTTTGATGTTCAAGTTTGTTCCCAACACGCCGCTCTCTAACCTCTGGTCTCTGAGTGACATTCTACCTGAGACAATAGATCCGGACAACATTAAAGATCTTTGGAAGAAGGCTAAAGCCAATCTTAAAGTGTCTCATGAAAAGGTTAGGGAAAGGTATGATCGTGGATGGAGACCCACCCATTTGAAGGTAGGTGACCAGGTAATGGTCAAGAATTTTGTTCCCGCGGGCAAGCTTGCCCCCAGATTTCATGGGCCGTGTGTCATTCTCGATTTCCTTACGCCGGTTAGGTTGTTATTGAGTAATCCAGCCACCGAGAGGATATTTAGGGTTCACCTGTCACAGGTGAAACCAGTGTAAATTTTGTGTTAATTTGCTTCATATAATTTAAAAGGAATATGAAGGTTATATTTTTTTGAGTTTCACTTTTAAGGCTTTCTGCCCCTTCTATAATATTTTGTTTTATATGTAAGCATTTTTGTAAAACCTGCCCCGAACCGTTAAACTGCCATCCTGTCCTTCCCACGGCCATTACCACGCTCCCGTCTCCTGCTCCACTCTACACAGTGGCTTATTTAATGCCATGGATATCTGCACGCCGCTGGCCCCTCAACCTCTCCACAAGCCTGTGCCCTAAAAAAAAAAGGATGATGGTCCAACAAATTCTGCCGCCTAGCTTTAATGTTTCAGTGCCCCCACAGCCGCGCGGCGCCGTGCAGCGACTGGGATAGAGGAAAGGCCCCCTCGACCCCAGCGAGGACGACATGTGCACGGCGAGCCAGAGCTCTCCTCCCGGCCAAGGCTGATGTGCGGCGCACGACCTGCTACTGGCCCGCAGCCTGTATATGTTCACCGCGGGCGCGGCGTGCTTCTACACCTCTGCTCCCCTCATAGTGCGGGCGAGCGGTATCTCAGGGTACTTGAGGGGCCCGGGCGGCCTCCTCTGAACGCAAGCAGTGGCGGCTGGTCTGGCCGTTAAAATCATCAACGTTTGAAGTACTTATCCAGCTATATGGACATTCCAGTTCAACTTTACTACCTTTTCTTAGGTATTCTACTTCAATATTTGGTGAACTTAGAAAATTTTCCTCAACTTTAAAAACTAAAGTTTTACTTCTGAATTCAACTTCTACAAACATAAAGACTTTACTTCACCAGTTACAACAAAAATTTTGAAACTGAATCAAACCAAATTAAGAAAATCTTATAAATACTTCTGCAATTAATCTCCATATCAACATCAAAACTTGGACATTATTTTCAAACAAAAGTTTATGTCCTTCTGTGTTACCCCTTGGAGGAACTTTTGGGGGGGGAGGTCTGTACCGGGCGGTACACCTCCACGCCGCTAATTTAAAATGTGCGCCAGTTGAAACTCCTCTGCTGGAGGAAGTCTGAACTTTATCGACGGTATTAATTTTCAAGTTTCTCAGAAGATGTCACTACTTGGAAAGTTTGGAGTTTTTGAACTGTGCCACTTTTGATGTATTTTTGTTTTACCGGTAGTAAGAAGTGTGAACTTTCTCTTCTAGAGGACACTACTGAAAAACTACAATGGTGCACCCTAGTGCGATGTGAAAGAACTGTTTTTTGGAGAAATTTTTATTTCAAAAGTTTGTTTCTTGTTAAATTTCTTTCTGTTATTGTTTAAGTTGGCTGTATACCCCTCTCTTTCCCCTTGTTTTGTATTTAGCCAATCCCGAATTTCTTTAATTAATTTCTGACCAATCCGATGTATCTTCCCCCAACTTGAATATGTTGCTGTACCCTAGCCAATAAAGTGATTGTGGGCGGGTGTTCTCTTCCCTAAAACGCCTCGGACTTTCCGCGAGAGTATATAAACTGCTGATTTTTGGGTCTCTGGGCCACTTCTGTACCATCTTTCAGTGTGTAAAGTACATAGCAGGGGGCGGGAAGCGCCTCTTTCTTCGGCAGCGGTCAACAACAAGGTAATGGCCGATTAATAACTTCTTTCTTTGCTAGCTCAGCAGTTTAACTCTCGGGGCGGGTCCGAAGCTTTTCCATAATGTAACCTTCCTTAAAATGTAAAGACCCTTGGTATCTATTCTATCTTTAAACTGCATATCGGGATAGAGTGTGCTTAACCCTCTCGAGCTCCCACTCATATTGTTTTGAGGTAAACTTATTTTTTCTCAACCGATTCTTCTTTAACGTAATGTAAATTGTTTCTTTCTTAAGTCACGTCTTTAGTATGGGATTAGCCCTTATATTAACGGCCTAGTGCCAAGTAGGTTTTAAACAAAGCGTATTAGGAGCGCAAGTTCGCCTCCTCTCAAATTGTTATTTTAGAGGTCATGTAATTAATCTTTTTCTCACTTAATAGACCTCAGTAGGTTGGGTATTTTACCCCTGTGTCTATGTCCAGAGAGGACAACTTGAAGGTGGAGTTTGGTGTGGCCTTTGAGAGGCTTAAAGTTTGAGAGCGAGCGGCTCTTTCTTGAAAATTGAGTGTTGTATGCCTCGAGGAGGCTTTTCTGTGTAATTTGGAGCAAGTGCTCCTGAGCATGAATGGGGTTTTCTGCCCCTCTGTTAAAACTTATTTTGAAGTAAGGTTGGGCTGATTGCCCAAGCATTGTGAAGTCGGGGCGCGAAGCCCAAATCCAGTAAATATTGTAACTACATCTTGTTGACTTGCTACTCTGTACCTGCCATGCTTGTTATTTCTTTATTTTGAAAAGAAAATATAACCTTGTTAATTTTACATGAACTCTAATTTCGTAGCTTGAGACCCGTTCACACCCGCACCTTCTTTCACCTCTAACTACCGCAGAAACTCGGTAACAATAATAATAATAATGGTTTAACGCCCAACTGTCCGACTCATTGGCTGAATGGACAGAGTACTTGCCTTCGGTTCAGAGGGTCTCGAGTTCGATTCCCGACCGGGTCGGGAATTTTAATCACTTCTGATTAATTCTTCTGGGTCTGGGACTGGGTGTTTGTGTCCGTCCCAATACCCTCCTCTTCATATTCACACAATACACTACACTTCCAACCACCACAAAAACACGCAATAGTGATTACATCCCTCCATATAGGGTGGCAGCAGGAAGGGTATACGGCCGTAAAACAGGGCCAAATCCACATGTGCGACGCAGTTCGCACCCGCGACCCCACATGTGTCGGAAAAGCGGTAGGAAAATAATAATAATAATAATAATAATAATAATAATAAGGATGGTTTAACGCCCAACTAACTAATATTATGCTTTTCGGAGACGCCGGGGTGCCGGAAGTTTGTCCCGCAGAAGTTCTTTTACGTGCTCATAAATCTATTGACACGAGGCTGGCGTATTTGAACATTTTCAATTACCACCAGACTGAGCCGAGTTCGAACCCATTATCTTGAGCTCAAGAGTCCAGTGCTATATCGCCTGAACTACTCATCCCAGTATAATAATAGTAATAATAATAATAATAATAATAATAATAGTAATAATAATAATAATAATTGTTCTGGGGTATTTGTGGAACGTAGAGAGTTGAAAGAAGCTGCGGGCTTGAATGGGTCTAACTACAATATCAAGAATTGAATTAAAACTTTAAAAGGCCATATTTCTTCACTGGGTGAACAATAACAAATTTGTGGATTAAAACAGAAAACCCCAGAAAATGGCATTTAACAATTTTGGGCTTCAAGCCCTTAGTTCACAATTTCATAAGTGGTCTTACTCAGACACAGATAGAAATCTCCCAAAAACAAGAGCCCTTGCTCCAAAAGTTACGATCTTTAGCCTTCCAGAGGCAACCCTCACTATTACAAAACTTTGAAAAGAGCTTACATGCCCTCGATTCCATACAGCCCACTCACGATTTACAAATGGAAATAGTTTTACACACGGGTATCTAGTACCCAACCTACTGGACCTTTGCGAAAAAAAAACAGGTTATAGGCCTATAAATGGCCCGAACACAAACAGAATGGAGGCGCACACTTGTGCTTCTAGATAATGAAACATTAAAACCTAACAGGGCTCTGGGTCTGATGAAACAGGGGCTAGTCCCAAACTACTGAGGTGACTCGCATGGAAATACATTTAATACATTTAATACGTTACAGGAAAGAACACAGTCACGAAATCCTAGTCACCTCAAACCAAGATGAAGGGGAGCTCGAGAGGGTAACTCACTCTCTATCCCCAATTTACAGTTGAAGATGTTATGAAATTTTACATTAACCGAAAGAAAATTTACATTTTAGAAATGTTTTGTTACATAGTTAAAGTTTCGGACCTTCCCCCTCGGATAAATTTGCGGAGACAGCAAGAACGATAGAGTTTACGTGGCCATTACCTGGTCGATGATCTGCCGGCCAAAGAAAAAGGCGGCCCGCCTCCTGCCTTAACACACACACTCAGAAAGGCGACGATCAATATACAAGGAAACTTGGAAAGCCGCAACTTATATACCCTCAGGGAAGGTTCGAGAGGATTCTGGGCTAATCCAGACACATCCTCTCAATTGTATTGGCTGAACCCAAAAGTTACACTCAAAACCGAACAAAAAGCCTGTGATAGGTTGAAAATTAATTACAGAAAATTTTCATTGGCCAGATTCAAAACTGGCGGAATGAGACAGAAGTGTTGCAAACCTAGAATTACATAAAAAACAAATGAAAGTTGAGAAAACCTATAAACACAAAATTTCTTTCAATAAGAACTTCCTTTACCTTGCTCCAGAGTGCATGACCATAGTTTTTTGGTAGTGACATCTGTGGAAAAATGTCCAAACTTCTTGTTGTACAGCAAAAACAAAACCAAGAGAAATCCAACCAGTTTAGGAAACTTCACAATAACACAATTACTTAATATTTCAGTAGTGACATTTTCTGATTAAAGTCCCAACTTTATGTAAGTTAGTAGCAATTTCACATTTTGGTCGATAGAGGAGTTCATTAAGGCGCTTATTTTGAATGTGCGGAGTTGAGGTGTACCGTCCAGTACAATAAAATAATAATAATAATAATAATAATAATAATAATAATAATAATAATAATAATAATAATAATAATAATAATAATAATAATTCTTTCTTTCTTAATCAGTTTACCCTCCAGGGTTGGTTTTTCCCTCGGACTTGGCAGTGTCCTTGAGCGCGAGACTTTTGGTCGGGGGATACAACTGGGGTGGAGGACCAGAACCTCGCCCAGTCGGCCTCACTTGCAATGCTGAACAGGGGTTTGTGGGGGGGGGGATTCGAAGGGGTAGGTAAGGAAGAGAGAAGGAAGCGGTCGTGGCCTTAAGTTAGGTACCATCCCGACATTTGCCTGGAGAAGAGGTGGGAAACCACGGAAAACCACTTTGAGGATGGCTGAGGTGGGAATCAAACACACCTCTACTCAGTTGACCTCCCGAGGTTGAGTCGACCCCGTTCCAGCCCTCGTACCACTTTTGAAATTTCATGGCAGAGCTGGGAATCGAACCCGAGGCATCTGGGGGTGGCAGCTTATCACGCTAACCACTACACCAAGAGGCGGACCAATAATAGTAATTCCATACCAAGCCAGATTTCCGTGTGGTTAGGGGCGCGCAGCTCTGAGCTTGCATTCAGGGGATTGTGGGTTCGACCCCCACTGCCGGCAGCCCCGAAGATCGTTTTCCGTGGTTTCCTATTTCCACATTATTTCCACCTTACTTAAGGCCAAGGCCGCTTCTACCCCACTCCTGGCCCTTCCCTATCCCATCGTCGCCGTAAGACCTATCTGTGTACGTGCGACGAAAAGCAAATTGTAATAAATAATAATAATAATAATAATAATAATAATAATAATAATAATAATAATAATAATAATAATAATAATAATGACATTGCAGAATTATTTGTTCAGTTCACATATTCTCAAACAGAAAAGATATTATTTTGTATGGCTGTTTCTAGCATGATGCAGTCATTGTAAGGCTGACCATTCGACAAGAGTGGGTGGCATCTGCTCTGTATTATTATTATTTATTTATCGTGTCCGGCTTGCCTGGTGCAGGTCTTTCTATTTGACGCTCATGGGCGACTTGCGCGTCTAGATGTGTGATGATTGTGATAGTGAGGTGGGGAGAGGGTGAAATCCGGTGTCGATATGTAGCCTACTCCTCGCGAATAACACCAAGGGGTCTGCTTAAGGCGACCCTGAACTTGTCAACTCGCACGGTTAAACAAGAAGATAGCTGCAACTTCTTTCCTCTACTTAGCGGACGCGTGTCTCAGACTGATCATGTTCTGAGCTGTTTCTACAAACATCAAACTATGCAGTAGTGGTGGGAACGGAGCGAGTAGAACTGTAGAGTAACTCGGTTTTCAGGTTTACGTGACGTCACAGCGGAGCACCGATTCAACTCGAATACTCCGTATATCGCTGCGGGTGCACAGTAAACCTTCCAGCCAGGCTACACTCGCAACACCACTGTGCTGTTGTTCAGACTCCAGACTGAGACGTGTGTTCTATTTGTGTTTCCTTATACTACATATATCTTTGTTTATAGTTGTTGCGCTATATTTTCTACCGATATTTGTAATAAGAAAGAAGCAACAATGCCATGAAAGTCCTCCCAAGCATAGCAGTAGTTTACTAGCAGTCCAGGTAGAAACTCCGCTACTTGTAGAATTTGCAATCAAATCAATTGTACAGGTGGAGGAACGTCAAATTTACGGAATCACATAAAACGGGCACATTGTAAGGACAAGGTACAAACACAGTTGCACATAATCCTTGTCACAAGATGAAGAATTGAGTTCATTTGTATAACTTATTTCCATTACTGATGTTATCTTAACAGATTTTTCATGTAACTCCTTACCATATAGTTATGTATGAAATGTTTGACATTATATGAGTTTAGGCACATTTCAAAGCACTAGATTTCATTTCGTCAGTTATCACATTATGGAATACGGTACGTTTATCCATATCCATATGCATTAATATTTATTGTATTTATTTATTCATTTGTATGTTTATTTCATTATTTACGTCTCCTTGATATGCATCATATTAAGCACAGATTTGTAATTATACGGTTTGTTACGTTATGTGTTAAATTTATATTACATTATAAAAATTGTGCAAATATCCAATAATAGATAGTACGGAGCATTGTACCACTGCTAATAATTGATAATCTTCTTGATGAATGTAAACTGTACCTTAGAAGGTCAATATAAAGTTTAAATTTACCGCTATAAAGTTGTACTCGGTTTTACCGAATAATGACGTCACAGTACTTGCTCCGAACCGAACTGCTCCGTCCCCACCACTACCATGCAGTGCTGCTACCTTCTGGTTGTCCCGTCCATTATCTCCAATATTGCCAGCTCTAACTACGTGTCAAATGAACAACCCTTACAACCTTATTTCCTTTCCATATTTTCGGTGTTATCAAGACTGCACCCAAAACCATACTTTCTATTTCGTCAAGTCAAGTGTTTCCATTAATTTTTGGCCGAATGGCCTGATTACCTGCTTCCCACAAGGAGACAAAATAGCATTATACATGACATAACTCATGGAAGAAGATAAGACATAAAATATAGAACACAACATGCAGGCCCTCCTTGAGAAAAGAAATTTGCTCACTTCGAAAAATGATATAGGAATTGAAAATACAGTCGTACCTCCCTTCTGCGGACATCGTCGGTATCGAGGAAAAATGTCCGTTACGAGAGGTGTCCGCTAAAATAAGGTTGTAAAAATAATCGAACATTTTAACGGCAAAGAACATCCACCTTAAATATAAGCATAGGCCTACATATCTTTAGTTTTATTATTCTAAGTAATTTCTGTGTTAGTATTTCATAGAGAGTTATTATAAGTGATTTTACATTATTTACAAACATTACAGCTTCGTGAAGTAATCCCTTGTTACTCATGTTTAACAGACAACTGAAGTGCTACGGTATTTCTGTCTCACTAATTAGCGCCTGTACTGTCTTTTCCTTCTCAAGTTGACTATTTGACCTCGGCCTTATTACTGACAATAGAACGATGCAAGAAGGGAAGAAAATCCCCAGGTAACATGTGAGTCAACAGTCTCTGGCAGCATTTCTGGGCAATTAGAATTCTCGGAATAGGTCTATACACCACCACGTAGAACTGCATTCCGATGTACCTTCTCTCTCCTTGCACTCGAAATAGTACTAATATTCAAAAGGAATTTCCTTATGTCTGAAGATTGGTTAAAAAAAGGATGACATGTGGTCCGGCGTAATACATTGTCCTGAAACGTGTAAAGTGTCCGCTTACGTCAAGTGGATGGAAGAAATGGCGATGTCCGCTGTCCGGAGTTCGAGGTGTCCGCTTAAATGGGGCCAATTTAACACTTGTCTTATGTAAAATAAAATCAGTTCCGAGGAAAATTGTCCGAAGAGGGAGGTGTTCGCTGAATAAGGGTGACCGTTAGGGCAGGTTCGATTGTATGTTTTTGAATACTTTCGTCTGGAGCGTGGCCTTGTATGGAAGTGAAACATGCAAGTTCCTGAAATGTGGTGTTGCAGAATAATGCTGAAGGTGGGTTGGGTAGAACGAATCACGAATGAAGAGATAATGAATCAAATTGGTGAAGCGAGAACGATTTGTGCAAAATTTGTTGTGAAGAAGGGACAAAATGATAGGTCACATCTTAAGACACCCAGGACTTGTTGAGTTAGCTTTTGAGGGAAGTGTAGGCCCCACAAGTGGCCACAGCTCTACCGTGGCTGTACGCCTCTGCATTCGAGAGAGGGGAGAGGACTGGACCTCATGGCTGGCCCCAAACGTCGGCTGTCCTGAGAATGGTTTTCCGTGGTTTTCCATTCTCCTGCACTAAAGCGAATGCCGGGACAGTTCCTAGTATAGGTCACGGCTGCCAATCCCCTCTCCTCCGCGCATCTCCTTCACCGTGACAAATCTCCCGGCCTGAGAGACGGCGTCACCGTCTAAGAGGCCCGCTTCTCCTTTCAGGGGAGGAATGGAAATATTGTAGTAGTATTAGTAAGTGTAGACTGTAAGAACGGTTGGAGTAGATCAAGGTATGAATATGACAAACAGATTAGAGTGGATGTAGGATGCAGTAGTTACGTAGAAATGAATTTTTTTTTCTTGCTAGTGCCGGCCCCGTGGTGTAGGGGTAGCGTGCCTGCCTCTCACCCGGAGGCCCCGGGTTCGATTCCCGGCCAGGTCAGGGATTTTTACCTGGACCTGAGGGCTGGTTCGAGGTCCACTCAGCCTACGTGATTAGAATTGAGGAGCTATCTGACGGTGAGATAGCGGCCCCGGTCTAGAAAGCCAAGAATAACGACCGAGAGGATTCGTCGTGCTGACCACACGACACCTCGTAATCTGCAGGCCTCCGGGCTGAGCAGCGGTCGCTTGGTAGGCCAAGGCCCTTCAAGGGCTGTAGTGCCATGGGGTTTGGTTTTTGGTTTGGTTCTTGCTAGTGGCTTTACGTCGCACCGACACAGATAGGTCTTATGGCGACGATGGGACAGGAGGGGCCTAGGAGTGGGAAGGAAGCATCCGTGGCCTTAATTAAGGTACAGCCCCAGCATTTGCCTGATGTGAAAATGGGAAACAACGGAAAACCATTTTCAGAGCTGCCGACAGTGGGGTTCGAACCTACTATCTCCCGAATACTGGACACTGGCCGCACTTAAGCGACTGCAGCTATCGAGCTCGATAAATGAAAAGGTTAGCATAGGATAGGGTGGCATGGAAAGCTGCATTAAACCAGTCTGTGGATTGATGACCCAAACACACCAACAACAACTCATGGAATTTGAAAGCACCCTGTACAAAACCGGATAACATTATAGTGGAATAAGGAAGTAATGAATTTTATACTTACTTAAACTCCAGCACCGCTTTCAACGTCTCCTCGTCCTTCTCTGTACACAGGTGTCTGTAGTCACCACCAGCATGCCACGGGTAGAATGAGTGGAACCTGCGTCAAGGAAAGCAAGAAGTGATTTATCCTCAGCTATTAGGCATGTATTGGATTCTAAAAAGAGCAGTCTGACTCAAAACAGACTCCACACCCACTTTCTTACACGTATTCTTTCAAACGAAAATATATGCGATTTATTTTGTGCTCATACCGGATTAATACAGTCTTTTCAACGTTTTAATTCTTATCGACATACCTCCTCAGGAATTGACAATTCTGTATACACTCGCATTAAATAACGGAGGTGAAGAGAAGGGGCAGTAACGTAGACATAGTTAATGGAACACACGAACAGGTGTAGACTTGTAGACTTGGCGATTCTTTAGGGTATTATTCGGGGGCTGTCGTAAGGATGTAAAAGAGAGGGCGTATATGTCTTGAATCCAGTGTATGAGACCCTCACCAGGATTACTTGTTACCAGAACTGGAAAAGATTCAAAGGAAAGCAGCAAGATTTGTTTTGGGTGATTTTCAGCAAAAGGAGCAGTGGAACAAAAATGTTGCGAACTTTGTTTGTGGAAGTCTTGGGAGTAAGGAGACGAGATGCTCGACTAAGCGGTATTTTCCGAGCTGTCAGTGGAATGATGGTGTGGAATGACATTAGTAGACGAATAAGTTTACGTGGAGCTTTCAAAAGTAGGAAAGTTCATAATATGAAGAATTCAAGAGGGCGATTGGGATAAACATGCATGTATAAGACGAGGAAAAAGGGATTAGAATAATTTATCTAGGGAAATGTTCGATAATTTTCCAAGTTCTTTGAAAACATTTAAGAAAGGGCTAGGTAAAGAACTAATAGGGAATCTTCCACATGGATTACAGTCCTAAATGCAGATCGAGATGGCGTCTGAGTGAATGGCACTCGCAAAACGAGCTCTTCAAAAGTGTGTAATTTCAAGTGTTTAGCAGCGGGATTTTCAGTATACACACATGCACAGAAATGGTGTCCCAAATTAAAAAATCAACACTACCCCACTCCAGTACTGAGAAGAAGGGGAAGGAGTGAAGGGGTAGTGTTGAAGGCCACTCCAGTGCCGAAAAGGATGGGAAGGGAGTGAACGGGTAGTGCTGAAGGCACAGTGTGTATCTTGCTATACATCCACCACTATGGCCATTTCAATCACAACAGTACTGCAGCGGCCTGTCTGCCAGCAGCATTGCGTTAAGCGAGGAAGTGGGGGACGCCATGCTTTGTTTATAACGGGACACCATTTCTGTGCATGCTTGTACGCACCCGACATGTTCAAGTGTGTGATATCTGTTGTGAAGTTATTAAAGAAAAACACTAATTTACTCATCGGGAATCTCGAAATAGTATTAATTCCGAAGCTAGTTGTGAACATAGCAGAATGGGCGCTTGCGAGCAATGTGGAGCTGGGAAGAGCCACTGAAGGTACAGTGCGCTCAGTGCAAAACGTGGTACCACAAGAAATGTTGGAACAACCTGAATGGATTTAGTTTGTGGTCCTGTGAAAGTTGTAGTGTAAATGAAGCAGACACCAGTAAGAGGAAATCAGTGGGGAACACTATCCCATCCTTACATAGTATATTTTCTAAAAGAACTAACCGAAGAAATTCGGCAAATGAAGGAAGACCAGAAGATAAGAGAGACTGATTTAGGGAACTCACTCGAACTGTGTCATAAAAAGTTGGACAATACGGCCCAGCTTATTTCGAAGCAACAATCTGATCTCGACAAGTGTTTTGATCACATAGAAAACTTGACTCAGGAAAACTGCAATTTAAGGGGAAAAGTAAAATCCCTAGAGTGTCGAGTGAATGACGCGGAAATGTACTCAAGAAGGAACACAATTGAAATCCAGGGGGTTCCTGATATCCAAAAAGAAACTGTAATGGACACTTGTATAAAACTTAAAACGAAAAAAAAATTCGTAAAATAAAATACTCAATCGTTGGACTATGTACTCACACTTAGTTCTTACCTGATTACTTACACATACAATCATTGCTGATGGGCGCCAGCTACATATAGATGTAGCGATAATAGAATGAGACTCTTGAATATCTCTAGGGTGTGAGGTAATAAGCTTACTTTTGACAACATAACATATAGGT
Source organism: Anabrus simplex (assembly GCF_040414725.1). Lineage (NCBI taxonomy): Eukaryota > Metazoa > Arthropoda > Insecta > Orthoptera > Tettigoniidae > Anabrus > Anabrus simplex. Next base: position 465,965,524 of record NC_090267.1, read on the forward strand.
TCTGGGAAAAAGAGATTGGCGTTTCGTTTCCCCATTAAAATTTGAGGTTATTTGAGCTACTATAGAAATGAAACAATCAATTATATTTGGTAATGAACAAACATATTCTTTAAAAATTGACTTTAACGAGTGAGATTTACTGCGATAATACCAAAGAAAATATAAAACTGTGACATTGTAGCTGAAGGAAACTGTATGCATTAAATTTGAAATCCTCTTGACCGGACATTTAAAAGTTATACAAGAAATTTATCCCTCACTGGTTCACGTAACAGTACCTTCACTTTGAGTGTTATTACGACGTATTCCTTTCAGTTGGTGTCAGCTGTAGGTACCTCAGATCTAATGTGGTGATGTATCCTTTTTGTTTCACTGACGAGATATAACATGGCTTGAAATGAGATTCACACTTGACAATTAACTTTACAAGCAATTCACTGATAATTGTAAGTTTGAATTACGACGACTCAATATTCGGCTGTCACCACACTGACACAAAAACTCGACCGAACCGATTACACGAAACACACTCCGAACATTTAATCCATATGGTAACCGACGACTAAGTATCCATGTGACTGCTGCTCCTCCATCTCACTGACTGACCAACTGTGGCCTTACTCTCCATACGACTATCCATCGACCAAGGCTCCATCCATCTGACTTCACTCACCATCTGTGGCCTCACTCTCTATATGACTGACTCTATAAGATACGACCAGCTTATATAGCCATTAGCTGTCGCACCTACTTAATATCCAAAAACCGAGCTCGATAGCTGCAGTCGCTTAAGTGCGGCCAGTATCCAGTATTCGGGAGATAGTAGGTTCGAACCCCACTGTCGGCAGCCCTGAAAATGGTTTTCCGTGGTTTCCCAATTTCACACCAGGCAAATGCTGGGGCTGTTCCATAATTAAGGCCACGGCCGCTTCCTTCCCACTCCTAGCCCTTTCTTGTCCCATCGTCGCCATAAGACCTATCTGTGTCGGTGCGACGTAAAACAACTAGCAAAAAAATCTCCAAAAATAACAATGATGTCACTCCCACCCGGCTACAAATGTTAATACTATGGTGAGATTGCCTGCGGCGATCTACGTGCTTCCCTAAATATGAGCTCATCGCTAAATGCATACAATGACAGAGCGATGACTCGACAGTTACGGTAGCGGTATTGCACCATTTGTTGCAATTTCAAAATTTTCACAAAGCATATCCGTATATGATATCAGGTAGTAAGTCTTACTTTACATGGTTTTATGCTAATATTCACACACACACACACACACACACACACACACACACACACACACATACATATATATACACACAATAAATTAAATACAGTAAAGCAAGCGATAATTAATTAACACATAGCGAAATCACATTATAGAATTGAATGAAACAATAATAATAGTAATAATAATGATACAGATATAATAATAATAATAATAATAATAATAATAATAATAATAATAATAATAATAATACAGATATAATAATTATAGGGAAAAGTAAAAGAAAACGCCGTGCCTCTCCCATTTCACCTTTGATTAATGCATATCACGAGACTTCTGCTCAGATTTTAGGTCTCCTTTACCTGACTTAGTAAAGGTCAAATTTGTAACTTGTTCGTCTCCTGGAACTTGATGTGTGTTATACAATCATTTCCATGGCTTAGATTGGTAAGTGTGTATTTACTTTTGAGACAGATGTGTGGCACATAATTAGATACTACTGTAATGCTGAAAGCTTCAGTTGGGATAAAACGTAATTTTACTAATTATTTAACAGATACAAACCTAATCATTTTCAGTGCTTTTTCAGGTAACTTTGCGTTGTTATGTTTCAGCATACGATAGAGGTACTCATCATGACCCCAGGACAATACGAGGTTATCCAGACCACAGTTAGGCTCATACATACCGTACTTCGAACTGAAAACAGAGTATCGCACAAATGTAAACTAAAATTCTACAACATCATAACCTAAAATGGCCCTGAATGACGTGTTTCATATGATCCACTTACTTATACTTGAAGTTTTGTCCATCTGGATTGTCCTTGAAGCTTGTTTCCCGGTACACGATGGAGTCACCCCACTCACAGCCCACAACGAAAGTGTCCCCCACCACTGCCCATTGAGGCTCACCATAAAAGGCCATCACCTATAAACAAAAAGGATTGTGTAATAGTAATAATTGAGTGTGGATTCCGGAGAGGCCTGGTGCAGGTATTTTGATTTGACGCTTGTAGGCAACCTGCGCATCGTGATGAGGATGACATGGTGATGAAGACGGCACAAGCACCCAGTCCCCGTGCCCGGGGAATTATCCAATTATGATTAAAATTCCCGACCCTGTCGGGAATCGAACCCGGGACCCCTGTAACTAAAGGCCAGCACGCTAACCATTTTAGTCATGGAGCCGAACAGTATTGTGTAGAGAGCAACAATGTCTATATCAGGTTACAACAAGGTCACATTCCCTTTCATTCACAGTGTTTGCTGCATACTACAAGCATACACCAACATAACTGAGGGCTGGCAGGTTCAAGAATTTATTTTACATTAAGAATTGCCACTCAAAATACACTGTGAGATTTGTTGTCCTCTAAACAGAATTCTAAAACTTTACCTTTGTTTCTTCCTCTTTCTTAATCCGTTTACCCTTCAAGGTTGGTTTTCCTTCGCACTCAGCGAGGGATCCTACCTCTACCGCCTCCAGGGCAGTGTCATGGAGCGTGAGATTTTTTATCGGGGCATACAACTGGGGAAGGGGACGAGTACCTCGCCCTGGCGGCTTCACATGCTATGCTGAACAGGGGCCTTGTAGGGAGATGAAAAGATCGAAGGGATAGACAAGGAAAAGGAAAGGAAGCAGTTGTGGCCTTAAGTTAGGTACCATCCCGGCATTTTCCTGGAGGAGAAGTGGGAAACCACGGAAAACAACTTCCTAGGTGGAAATCGAACCTCCTTCTACTCAGTTGACCTCTCGAGGCGGAGTGGACCCTGTTCCAGCCCTCGTACCACTTTTGAAATTTCATGCCAGAGCCGGGACTCGAACTACTACACCACAGAGGCGTACCTAGAACTTTATAATAAATTAAATACATATAATCTGGATGTTTATTCTATCAATAAAATCAACTTTGAATTGGCGTGTGTTACTTTCCTATGAACCATCTCCGTATTGTCTTCATGTCTGCTTTAATTCTTCTCGTTGTTCTTTTCTTTCTTATGCCTGCATCCTACTGTTAAATACCTCTTCTGCTATTTGAATATACAGTTTTTAAATTACCTAATTTCTCATCGCGGGATATTATTTTGCGCACTGTGCCATGTTGATTTCGTACTCTCTCTTCTAAGACTGTTCTTATAATTTAACTTCATAACTAAATGTATTACCATACTTCATATTATGCATCACTGTAGCAATAATTTATTGTAGTAACTGTACATTTTATATCTTCTAACTTTATCTCAAATCTAAATGACCACCTCGAAAGCTGCAGTCGTTTAAGTGCGGCCAGTATCCTGTATTCGGGAGATAGTAGGTTCGAACCCCACTATCGGCAGCCCTGAAGATGGTTTTCCGTGGTTTCCTATTTTCACACCAGGCAAATGCTGGGGCTGTACCTTAATTAAGGCCACGGCCGCTTCCTTCCCACTCCTAGCCCTTTCCTCTCCCAACGTCGCCGTAAGACCTATCTGTGTCGGTGCGACGTAAAGCAGCTAGCAAATCTAAATGTTGTAGTTCCTTGTATTCTTCAGTTTATATTTGTTTGTATCGAATTAATGTTTAGTAGTGAAATTCTTATTTGTACATTGTGAGCATTGTAGAAATTGTCGGCAGCCCTGAAGATGTTTTATCTTGGTTTCCCATTTTCACACCAGGCGAATGCTGAAGCTGTTACTTAATTAGGGCCAAGGCCACTTCTTTCTCACTTCTAGCTCTTTCCTGTCCCATCGTCGCCATAAGACCTATTTGTGTCGGTGTGACGTAAAGCAACTTGTAAAAAACATATTATTCGTGATTCTTCTTCTATATGTCCTTAATTCTAATTTATTTGGTCGGTACTTATTTTAGATTAGGCCCAGTTTTACAGAGATTGCTCTTCTTGACGTCGAACTTAAGTAGAGCGCTATATTCATTATTGTATGTTTCTGTGTTGACAGGTAGGGTGATGTGTTGTGTGTACATCAAGAGAAGTACATTGAGATGAACACCTAGTCCCCGAAACAGAGTAATTAACCATGCGCAGATAAATCGAATCCGGGGTCCTCTCACCCGAAGGCCAGTGTGCTGGTCATTCAGCCAAGGAGGCGTACATTCCTGATTACAAAGAGACCGGGTAGTCACGGACCCATATTTAATTCATTTTATATGCTATGTGTATTTTTATGATTCTCCTTTCCTAATTGTCACAGGCCAATTAGTTGTGGACCACACATCATGGAGGTTCTTTTGACTAATTTAACATATACATTGAAAAAGGAACCACCCGTGGTCGAACTGGCGACCGCGCGGTCTGTTTCATCCTTTCAAATTGTGCGCTTGTGTGGGCTATGATGCAACACTTCCGGCGAGCGAGCTCGTGGCAGCCAGCTAAAGACACGACTACGACGTCACGAAACGCGTGTCCCACACGTCAGAGAAAACCAGCTGGAAGCTTTTTTTATATCTCCGCTTCCAGGTGAGATATCGACTAACAGACAACGGGACCGTATAGCTTACAGTAACAGATAGGTCATGTCGAAATTTCATGTTAATGACTATTTTATTTAAGGAGATATCGCCACGTCAAGTTATCAAGTAATTTCAATGACGTATATGCTCAGGGTCAAGCCCGGGTATATAAGACGAGCGAGAGGACAGTATAGACAGAGGTGACACACGTGACACACGTGACCGGCGACACACAGTTGTGGTTGGAGACACCATTACGAGTAGGACCAACACAGGACCACTTCACTTTTTTGTCTGGCCGGGTGCCGCCTCATCTCTAACTTGCACCTCGCCAGCGCCAACAAGCACATTGGCCTAACACCACGAAGGAAGTCGGCCTTCCCATCATGCACACCTGCATCGCCCGTGATATCCCTCCCTCTATCTCCGAATATGACCTGGAAAAGGAACTCCGCCTACTCGGCGTCCATAGTGTTTCAAATCTTCTCGCCGGCCTTGAAATTTCCTCGGATGTTCTGTTTTATATCCCTAATGCAGATGACTTCCGGTACATCATTGATAACGGAGTGGTTATCCATCGCATCCTCTATCGTACCGACTCTACGCCTCCGAATATTCTGGCTCGGCTCCTGGACAATACACCAGCTCGGCCTTGAGCAGACACGCCACCGCGGGAAACATCGCCACACCAGACTTCGTCTTCTCTTTACACCGCATCAGTAACTACTACCACCACCTCCACCTCCACCACCCTCACTTCGTCTGTTCCCATCTCTTCTTCCGTTACCGGGCGAGTTGGCCGTGCGCGTAGAGGCGCGCGGCTGTGAGCTTGCATCCGGGAGATAGTAGGTTCGAATCCCACTATCGGCAGCCCTGAAGATGGTTTTCCGTGGTTTCCCATTTTCACACCAGGCAAATGCTGGGGCTGTACCTTAATTAAGGCCACGGCCGCTTCCTTCCAACTCCTAGGCCTTTCCCATCCCATCGTCGCCATAAGACCTATCTGTGTCGGTGCGACGTAAAGCCCCTAGCAAAAAAAAAATCTTCTTCCGTTCCCATCACCACAACATCCATGTCTCATCCTTCCCCACGTATGATTTCTTCTCTCCCCGTCCGTCCCATCCCTGAACAACCTAGCTCCTAGCCCACACCCTTTCTACCTCCTGGAGAGGAAACTACCACAGCTCCAGTTGATACAGCAGGTCCACCATCGTCCCCAGTACCTCCCGACAGCACCACCACCTTCAGCTGCGTGGCCCGCGGAGTGGACCCGAGTATTCCATCGGAAGACATCGCCCAAGAACTTCGCCGTACAGGACTACCGGTCCGCAGGGCGTCCAGGATCTTCAATGTCAATGACCCTACCTTTTTGGTTCGACTTCATCTTCCAACCTCCGCCGACACCGAGCGCCTCGTTGAACATGGACTGCGCCTATATGGCCGCCATCATCGTGTAGAATATTCCCGCTCTCCCCCTCAATCTCCGAACCGACCTCCCACATCTCGACGACGTACCCGGCCAGCCCCTCGTCCCCCGCCTCGCCCACATACCCGTTTTTCTCCACACCCTTCCGGTTACCTTTCATCCCCACTGCCTAACTTTGACCTCCTCCGTCTTCTCCTCACATCGCTCGTGAGTATCTCCTCCTTATTCCACCTCCTGGCACTCCACATTTTCCGTCACACCCTCGTGTAACACATAGCTTTTTCTTTCACATCCTGGCACTCCACATTTCCCCTCACACCTTAGTTTAAAACTTCTCCCTTATACAAGAATGTACCCTAACCGATGAAATAAATAAAGCAGTTGTCCCCTACTTAGGCATAGACACACTTCCTCTCCCATCTCCTACTTCTTCACATCCTTTACCCACCCCCTTCTCCATCACCTCTACCCCACCCGCCCGCATCTCCTGGCCAGAGAGAGGGCGTAACCCTCTAGGTGGCCCGCCCCACCCCTTCAAGGTGGGGAATGAAAACATTGGGGGAAAAACAGCATAGGCACACACGAGGGAACACACCTCTATATATTCCAAGTGGAACAGCCCTGTTCATCGTAGCTACTCCCCTTACTCCCGCATTATTTCTCGGCCGGGTGGCTCAGCATCTGTAATTAAGCTACTTCGCCGACTTCAAGAAAGCACATTGGCTGACACCTCGTTGGAAGTTAGCTACCCCACCATCATGTATTCCTGTGTCATACGAGACGTCGACATCTCGTACTCCGCCCAAACAATTCTAGAAGAACTTCACCTAGAAAGCGTCACAGTACACCAAGTATCCCGGATTACACGAGGCTCCGTACCGACACCTTTCGTTCGACTATATTTACCCACTGGAGGCGACGTCCAGTACCTCATCGCCAAAGGTACGCGTATCTTCTGACAGATCCATCAAGTGGAACCAAGTCGTCGCCATACACCATCGTCGTCACCTGCCGACACATCTGCAACAGCTGTACCACCACTGTGGCCAGCGCAGTCCTAGTCTTCATCATCCCTCCCCCTATCCCTGCTACAACCATCACTATTACAACCACCATAACCACCACATAGGCGTATATCCCTTTCCAAGTTCCTGTTACTAGCATAGTCATGTCTCATCCTTCCCCTATCATGACGTAATTCCTTCCTGCCTTGGACCATCCTCAACAGCAGAATATAACTCTCCAACGGCCTGAAGAATCTACTACCACGCTATCAGTCACTGAAGCTTCCGCCGACACCGTACACCTCAATCACCGACAGACCCTGCCACCAGTTTCAGCTGTGTCATTCGTGGTGTCGCTCCCAACATCTCTGCAGATGACATCTTTCGAGGACTCCGCGTGGAAGGCTTTCCCGTCCGCCGAGCTTTCCGAATCTACAACGCACATGAGCCGACATACCTCGTACGCATCCATCTCCCGCATCAAGAAGACGTCGATCACCTTATTGCCCACGAAGCACGCTTCTATGGCCACCGATATAATGTTGAATCTTCTCGCTCCCCACCCCAACCCCTTGACCCGTTCACCTACCCGTCGCAGCCCCCGGCCGGATCAACCTCCATACCAGCCTAGTCATAATATCAGTTTTCATCCTCCCCCACATGGTTTCTTTCCTCCACCACCACACACATCTGATCTTTTATGATTCCTTCTAAATTCCCTCGTACATTACGCTTCAACATTTCACATCCTTGCCCTTCACCTAGCTCGCAACACTCCCGCCTAAATCTCCGAATTCTTCTCCCTCATTAAAATCATCACTTGCTTTCATTTCCCCACCCAAGAGGCCTCCACGGTACACCTCACAGAATTTACTCACTTCGTCCTTCCATCATATTCTTCCCATGACACCATCCTTCTTCACACAACTCTGGCTCGAGAGATGGCGTCACCGTTTAAGGGGTCCACCTCGCCCGTCGGGCGAGGAATTAAATACGAAAAAACAGTATAGGCAGACCTCACACGCTCTGGTTGACACACATCGACCTCTCTCAAGCAGACAGCAACTCTTCGTCGTAGAATCTCCAAATATTTTTGCTCGACCGGGTGGCTTCCATCTTTACTTCGCTACCTCACCCACCCCAATTAAGCATATCGGTTGACACCAAGTTGGAAGTCAGCCTCCCCGGCACCATGTTTACCTTATCATTTCCGATGTTGATTCCACCATATCTGAAGACAACATCTACAGCAACCTCCGCTCCACCGGCGTTCCAGTTCACGATACCTACCGGCTGTTAGACGGCTCCAATTCTTCACCATAATCGCAGATTCTTCTGTATCTACTAGCCGACATGAAGTGCCTCCTCGACAGCGGAGTAAATATTCACCAACACTACTACTTAGGGGATCCAACTCCTCAATGTATAATAGATCAGGTCGCCGCAGACCCAAGTAACCAGCCAGTCGCAACCGCATCTCAACCCAGGACATCGCAACAGCAGTCATCGTCTCCTTTATTCAATCACCCCACAAATACCACTACCACCTCCACGACCACTACGACATCAACTCATTCTCCTTCCTATGTTCCCGTCACTTTTGTTACGACATGCCATCCTTCGCCCATAATGACCTCAACCCTCCCTATTTCTTCAATCCCCGTGCAACCTCTCCCCCAGCAACTCCCTGACAACACCTTGGACTCACACGCAGCAACGCCGCCATTGCCACCAACATCTTCGCAAGACGACGCCGCAGCAGCCGCCGCAACATTCTCATCGCAAACGCAGCCACCACCATCTTTCCACGCAATGTCTAGCTGTGTCATTCGTGGCATAGACCGTACCCTCTCTGAACGGGACATCCTCCGGGAACTTCAAGCCGCAGGCGCCTCCGCCCGTCGTGTGTTCAGGATTCGGAACGGGAACAGCCCTACCTATATAGTGCAACTACATCTTCCAACTGCAGATGACGTACAACACCTTCATACCACCGGCGCCAATATCTACCAGCATCGCTACAAAGTGCAGCCTTCTCGTTCCCCACCCCAACCAATTCGTCATCCCTCCACACATACACATCGTCGACCTCGGACAGTCCCCCCTCCTTTTCAACCTCGTCCACCCGTTTGTCCACCCCTTCCCCAACTAACTTCTTCCCCAACCCTGTTCGACGCTAGATATCTTTCGACTCCTCACCACTTCCCTTTGTAATCTCACAGCCACCCTCAACCTTCTAACCTTTCATCTACACCCTGGAACTCTCATCTAACCATTCCTCTTCGCACACATCTATCATTTCTCACTTCGTCTACCCACCTTCCTTCTCCATCACATCGCCTCGACCTGCTCGCATCTCTTGGCTAGAGAGAGTGCGTAACCCTTTAGGTGGCCCGCCCCACGTCTTCATGGTCGGGAATGAAAACTTGGGGAAAACAGTATAAGCCATCACATCCTTCGTCGACTGCAGTGACAGTTTATACCACTGCATAAGTCTTCACGTCCGTCGACATCAGCACACCAAACTTTAACACGGCGATTTATAATCGCTTAAAACGTGTATAGACAGGTGGACTGAGTGGTACTCGAATTGAGGTTTCACCTCAGTACTGGTATTCTTCCTTCAGGGAGACTTATTTCCTGCTCCCCAATCACCAAGAGGACAGTCTACGTTTCTGCCTTCTCCACCGATTATTGCAGAGCAGCGAACTGGATCGTCATGTATCGTTACACCGTCACCACCACCAGCTACATCGACGACTTCTGTTGCGTTAGCCGCCCTCGACTCCGCCACCGTAGCCTACCATGCTGCCATCATGTCCTCCTTCGCTGATCCCAACTAGCAGGCGAGATTTCTACCATAAGTTCCATCTCCAACGTGGGACACCAACAGCCCTCAGTATAAAAGGTCCGCCCCAACCACCCCTCCAGAAGATGCACAACCAACCCGACGCTTGGCGGTCAACATGCCAGATACTCGTCAGGACAATCTAGATCAATTTCCAAGTATTCCTACGGAAACTGCACCTAAACCTCCTGTTCCTTCCACCAGCGACCCCCTTCCAATCTCAGGAGCTCGCCGTCCTCTCAACAATTCACGCTCTCCTCAGACCCCACCTACTGGTACCCACGTCTATCTCCTTGAAAATCCAACTCAGCAATTCCGATCTCCACGCAACATCCTTTTCACCTTCCTTAAGTTTAATATGCGCCGTGAAGAGATTGCAGACATACGGCCAACCACCAATGGTGTTATCATCAAATTGAATGGAGACCTCGCCACCCAAAAACTCACTCTGCCCATTGGAGCAGGTCAACTTGGTTCCACCACTCCCTTCAAACTTCTGTCACAACCAGCGCTCAAGTCACCACCTCCGGCTCCCAGACATAGCCTCTTCAGCTGTGTGGTTCGTGGTGTAGATCCAACTATCACCCAGGAGGAAATCGTCACCGAATTGAACTTCGAAGGTATTTCAGCTCGTAAAGTCTACCGAATCCGGAATGCAACAGGCCCAACACTGCCTACCACCGCAGATCTCGACAGGGTGCTGGCTTCGGGTGTGTCCATCTACCGACGCCACTACAAAGTTGAATCTTCACGTGCACCGCCACCGCAATCTACTCGCTGCGAAAGATGTCTTATATACAACTCACACACGACTAACAAGTGTCGAGCTCCGAACAATAAGTGCGGGCATTGTTCACAAGCACATCCAACGAACACGTGACCTGACACTGCGCAACCTCCTGTCTGCAATTCCTGTGGAGAAGCATATCCGACCTACGCCCGCAGATGTAAAGGTCGTCCTGCCCCTCCTCCTGATAACCCCGAACTCGTCGCACCTATCCGCACAGGCGATCCACCAGTCCCAGTCGCTCTCTTTTCCCATCTCCTGCCGTCGAGAATTTAATTCGATTCGTCACCATAGCCCTCTACATTATTCAGCCGCACCACCGTCTTCTCATCCTGACACACCTACAAGCTGCTGTAAATCGAACCCTCAATGTCCAGCCTTAAATCTTCACATCGTTCTACCAATTTTCTTCATTCTTCGCGCCACTCACTTCTCTTCACTTCTCCTGGCCAGAGAGAGATCGTATCTCTCTGGAGCCCGCCCCGCCCTTTGGGCGGCGAATGGAAACTTAAAAAGGTAGTATAAGGACAGTACAACACAATACAGCATAGTAGAGATCTGCTGTCCGAGGTTGTCCGGCCGTAAGGTTCAACTTTGTGCGCGAGTGTAGAGTCCGAACGTCGAACTAAGTACCCGCGAGTTACAGCCGAGAACTCTAACTCTGATAGCGGTATAAATCTTGCATTCTAAGTTTTTTCCAAATACTTAAACATTTCGTGTGATTTATAATATACAAGTGTTAGACATCGGACATGTTAATACCTGTGTGATAGAACAGTTGATTAACTTATAAATTAACACGACGAGTCTACGTGTTAACTTCTACTAGTAAATGAACCAGTTAGGACTCTATTTGTGGAAACTACATGCCTAATACTTCATGGTTAGAAGTAAAGACAGTGCCATTAACTATTAAATATTTCGTGGTGATAGAGTGGTAGTAGACTGTTTCTCAGCGCATCGAGAACAGACTGAATCCTACACTAAGATCATGTGTGAACTTGAATGCATAGACTTTATTTAAATTTCCTTGAGCTGCATTAACCCGACAGTCAGAACTTAGTGATGTCAGGGTACTGTGAAGGTGTAATTATCTTAGCCTAGACTTTGTTTAAAACCTATTTAATTGCATTAAACTGGCAAGTGAAACTTAGTAAATTCAGTGTCTCATGACAAGTCAATCACCTTATTAGTGGACTTGGTGCAAATTACTGCGCGTAATAGACGTCCTACTTGGAACGAACAGTGCAACTTGAAGTGGTGTGTGTAAACCAATGCCCCGTGCATACTCCGATCGCCCGTATTGCCATGTGAACTCCCACCAATGGAGGCGTGGAAACTCGAAGGGATACGTGGTAATGGTGTTTCTGATCTATGGTGGACGTGGTAACTTCGAGGGACATGGTGATGGTGTTCCGGTCTATGGTGGACGTGGTAACTTCGAGGGACGTGGTGATGGTGTTCCTGTGATGGTATTCCTGATCCATGGTAGACATGGTACTACTATCTGTACGGAGCCAGTTCTTCAATAAGGTGATATGCTTCTGTGTCATTAAAGAATAGTGTGAACTGTGTGTCTTATCAAGTAACTTTCAATTCAGCAAGTCACTTGTAAACTTTCCAGCAACTTTAATTCTCATTCAAGATAATTTCGAAGTCATACATTCCAATTTTTCAAATGACCTGCTATTTCTTAAAGCCAGTGTAATATTAAGTCATACCGACGAACTTGCTAAGGAGTGGAAAATTTTAAACTCAGCCATTTTGTTAACATTGTGACGTACCCAGTCTTGTCCACAGATGTGTGACAAAATTTGTGACGTGGCGGGTCACCTTAATTTTCATATGAATAAATGATATCTCATTGTTTCTAAGTAAACAATATCGTATGGGCGCCAGCCTTCAAGCATATGGCTTGAAAACGATCGCTGATAATTAATTATGATAATAATAATAACAATACGTAATGGGACTCTAAAACCTCCCAGGGGCGGGGTGATGGAACACTAAACAGTAAGTACACTAACTTGGAAGTTAAGGATCATTAATAGGAATTTCCGAAAATACAAATTAAAACAATTATTTATTAGGATTAAAAACGTGACGTAACGGCGTATTAACGGAACCTGAACGCACGGAAACAAAAGAAAAATTGAATGAAATAAACTCTAAGAACATTCATTGTAACGCGGAGACTTGCAATAATTTATGCCATTAGCTCACCATTTGTAGACTCTGTTATCTGGATACGATCTATGTAGCCGCTGATATTTGATAGACCTCTCGTACAGGCGTCGTCATCTCTAGTTGTGGGTTCCAGTCCTGCTTCTGCTTCGTGCATTGTACACTAGCTTTACTACGACTTTTCCTGACTTTAAGACTTCCTAGAGTACTCCTTACATAAAGCCGTAATGAGTCCTAATTTTAATAGCAAAACCACAATGGGTTATGTTCATGCATTCTTCCGTATTACGGAACAGTAGCGTAACTCATTTCATAACAAAATCTCTCCTGCCCTATACCAGTCAAAACCGGTCTCCCGTTGACTTTAACTCTCGTCATTGAGATAACAGGTCTCAATGAGAATATTTTTTTAATAGTACACTACTCAGATGCGACGTGAACTAAGTTAAGATCTTCTCCGATGTCAAGACGTACAGCCCTCCTCCGATCATTGATTAGAATTGTAGAGTCGTCCTTCTAAGTAGTTGTAAGTAAGACTAAGAATGTCCTCTCCAGCTCTTGTCGTCGAAGTATATAGATTGCAAAGTCTCCCTCCATCAACCATATCACATGGTCCAGTAAGATTTTATATTTTATCCCTTCTCCTGTCCATTGCTGTGAATCCATCATATTGCTTCATTACGTCCATTCGCATAGGCTGAACTTTCCCGCAGAATTAAAGCGTCAGGTAGCGAACTTCGAAAAGTAGGCGTTAACATGGCTTTAACTGTCTCCTCAGAGTATGGAAGGGGTACGGTCTCTCGTAATCTTGGTGACGTACATTTCCTGGTAATGGGCTGAAATTAGCCTGCTGACTCCGGTCACATGACCTCGGCTATCGGAAAATTTGCTGCAAGCTATTAATACGAATGATGTTGAAACAGTTTACACAATAAGTCGTCCATTCAGAATACGTTATAGCCTCGATACAAAGAAATGAAATGATGATGTGAAATGGATGATTAAAACCTTATATATACATAATATTTTTAAAATGACCTACCAGTGATTAAATATATACATCTTTTCAATTAATTACACAGTTCAATAATTTATTACATACTGTGATGTTCCAAACATCACAACATTTCTACGAATTAGATCTTTGTTTATCTCCATATTATGTTAGTTAGCTAACTGAAGAATGAACTTTAGCTCGAAATTTGATAGGCATATCAAGATTGAACTTGATTTGCTCTTACCAATTAATCATTTCAGATATGAAATCTAATTAATTTCGTTAGTTCCATTTTCAAGAATGATCTTTCTTTTTCAAGGTGAACTTAATTATTGTCATTGTTTATGAACTTCAAGACTGAACATTATTCATTTAAAATAACTAATTATTTCAAGGTGATCTTAATTAATATTGTCATTTATAAACTTCAAAAATGAACTTCTTTATCCAAGTTAATTATATCGAAAGGAGATTGTATTACTTTCATTGGTGAACTTCATTCTAAATATTTGTCGCTAATAAGACTGACACAATCTATTATCAGTTTATTGAGTATTAAGTGTGGATGAGAATCCAATTTGACAAATATTCAAGAAAATGATAGGCCATTCGTCTACTTTGATTTTAATAAAGTTTGTGTGGCCAGCATATGCAATCTTTTACTCCATCTCTGTACAATCTCCTAACATAAGACCGCACACGCTCTGCGCAACCCTCATGGTCAATTACGCGCGTCAATGAGTGCGTGTCAGTTACTGGTGCAATATAGTATATCTTTCTCACACAGGGTGTTTCCAAACTTTTATCTAAGAAATAATTTTGATTGATCAACTGTCAACTTGGGTACAAGTACATAAAAAAACTAATTACACTAGAGCAGTCATACTTTAACATGTGCCTGAACATATCCTAACTGACGTAATGAGCGTTGTTTCTTGTATTTTAGACCATTTTAGAATACGGTCATTTACATAAATTATTTTGTTAAAAATGCACAATATAATTTTGTTCTCAACTGAAATGAAAATGAAATGAAAATCCACAACCTGTTCCAGTCATTCGACCGAGTCAGGAAGCCCCCAACTAGCGGCGTGGATAGGAATTTTGCCGGCTGCCGAGGCCTGTCGCACTCCTCTGGGGCAATACTTAATGACTGACGGATGAAATGAAATGATATTGAAGAGTGTTGCTGGAATGAAAGACGACAGGGAAAACCGGGGTACCCGGAGATAAACCTGCCCCGCCTCCGCTTTGTCCAGCACAAATCTCAACTGGAGTGACCGGGGTTCGAACCACGGAACACAGTGGTGAGGGGGCCGCCTGAGCAACGGAGGATCTCTTTACCTCACTATTATCAAGAAAATCAGATATCTTCATCTCTCACTTTAAAGGGTGTATTCAACTATTATCCTACAGAAAATTCCAGTCTGATAGCTTAACACTAAGTCAAGAGGCCATACTTTTTTCTTTCTTTTCTTTCTTTCTTTCTTTCTTTCTTTCTTTCTTTCTTTCTTTCTTGAATTGTTTACCCTCCAGGGTTAGTTTCTCCCTCGGACTCAGCGGGGATCCCATCTCTACCGTTTCAAAGGCACTATCCTGGAACGTGAGACCTTGGGTCCGGGGATACATCTGGGAAGGAGGACCAATACCTCGTCGAGGCGGCCTCATCGGCCATGCTGAGCAGGAGCCTTGTGAGAGGTTGGGGAGATTGGAAAGGTTAGACGAGGAAGAGGAAAGGAAGCAGCCGTGGCCTTAAAGAGAAGTAGGAAACCATGGAAAACCACTTCGAGGATGGCTGAGGTGGTAATCGAACCCCCTCTACTCAGTTGACCTCTCGAGGCTGAGTGGACCCCGTTCCAGCCCTCGTACCACTTTTCAAATTTCATGGCAAAACCGGGAATCGATCCCCGGGCCTTCCTGTTTATTTAAACTTGCTTATTTTTTTTTATCTTTCTCTCTCTGTTAACCAGTGGTCATCAACGCGTCTGCTTAGCGTATAAAAATTGGATGGGCTTCTTTCAAGAAAGTAGCATAAGGCGAGATGGGTTGGCGCAATGTAGGCCTAATACCTCGTATGATTAGAGACTCGACCTTGTAGTTAAGGAAGGAGTTGGGGTGAGATAAGTAACTTTACAATCACGTTGCTATGATAAAAGCATGTAATAGGCTGTGTAGGAGTTTGACACTGCAAAAGGCAGGGTTCTTACACATAGACTAACATTACAACCTAAAATCACCGTTCATATATGGGCCAGACATTTTGCCCGGAAGTATACACGAAGACATGAGTATTAAAATAAACTCAAACATTCGGTACCCAAGCCACAGGAATTAAGCGAACATGGCTACATTTCCCAACCCGTCTAGGAATCGAAACCGATATCTTCTGAACCTAAAGTCTCTACTCCGACCATTCATTCAACGAGCTGGTCAAATATTATAAACATCTATGGAATGCCGTATGCTATTTAAAATATATATATATTTGTTCGTGGCGTCGACCTCTAGAGATCTTTTGCCACTACTTGCACCAGATGATATGAACCTGCGTGTAATCTGAATTGCGGAAGTACAGAGTGTTGAATGTGAGGAAAGGAACGTTAAGGACGACACAAACACCCAGTCCCCAGGCCAGTGATATTAATAATTTACAACTAAACTCCCCTGACCCAGCCGGGAATTGAACCCGGGGCCACCGGGTGCCAGGCGAACGCGTTGCCCACGACACCGCGGGGCCGGACTGCCGCATGCTATAGTATAGCAGAAGAAATGCAATAATAAGCCTATAAACGCATAACATTGAAGAAACGTTATCAAATGTAATTACATACAAATACAAATACTTGAGGTGTATTGCACATTGCAAAATGCTCTAATGAAGGCAACTCACCTGGACTGTACGATGATGGTCACTATGGGAATTGTTATCTCTCAGAATAATGGCATTTTTATGCTTGTTTGAGCACATGATATTGTTGTTAATGCTACGAGCTTGTATTCGGAAGATAGTGCGTTCGAATCCCACCGTCGGTAGCTCTGAAGATGGCTTTCCGTAGTTTCCCATTTTCACACCAGGTAAATGGTGGGATGTACCTCAATTAATGCCATAGTCGCTACATTCCCAATCCTAGCTCTTTCCCATCCTTCCGTCGCCGAAAACCTCCGATGTGTTAATGCGATATTATTATTGTTATTATTATTATTATTATTATTATTATTATTATTATTATTATTATTCAAGAGTCTGTATTGTGGCGAAGTTAGGGCTCCTGGCCCTTTCTTACACTTAACCACTTCATATATATACATAATGAGTACCTAATTTACAATATTGTTTTTACACTTTTACAATTTAAGAATTGCGACAATTTACATGCCATTTTAATATATTATACTGGCAATATAAAAACTGGAAAGGCCTAACCTAAACGCATTAATTCTTTACAAATTTATTACAACTACATTCTGCAACACATTACAATAAACAACCATATTCACTCTCATTCATGCATCCCATTCACATTCAAGAAAGGCTGGAAGTGCTTGAACTTTCATTCTTTCTTTTTTCTTTCTTTCTTAATCCATTTACCCTCCAGGGTTGTTTTTTCTCAGATTCAGCGAGGGATCCTACCTCTACCGCCTCAAGGGCAGTCTCCTGGAGCATAAGACTTTGGATGGATGATACAACTGGGGAGGAGGACCAGTACCTCGCCGAGGCGGCCTCACCTACGTTGCTGAACAGGGGCCTTGTGGGGGGATGGGAAGATTGGAAGAGATAGACAAGGAAGAGGGTAGGACGCGGTCGGGGGCTTAAGTTAGGTACCATCCCGGCATTTGCCTGGAGGAGAAGTGGGAAACCACGGAAAACCATTTCGAGGACGGCTGAGGTGGGAATCGAACCCCCTCGACTCGGTTGACCTCCCGAGACTGGGTGGACCCTGTTCCAGCCCTCGTACAACTTTGGAAATTTCGTTTCAGAGCCAGGAAGCGAACCCGGGGCTCCGAGGGTGGCAGCTAATCGGAAGTGCTTAAACAAGTAGCAAAATACACTCCCGAATTGAAATGACTTTTCTCGGCTTTTTAAGAACACAACAATCAAAGTAACTCTGAAAGCATTTTTAAGACAATACCTTTCCTGCGTCGTGTATAAGTCCGGTGAGATGGAACCAGTCGTCATCAGGATGGTCTCGGCGGATACGTTCTGCTGTCTGGAAGGCGTGAACGATGTTGGGAACATCCGTGTCAGGGTCACTCTCGTCTACTAGCTCGTTCAGTTTCACCAGAACATCCATCATGGTGGCTTTCAAGTGGTCAAATTTGAGCCACTTCTCCATTCGTCCTGCAGCAAACATTTATAGTCAGTAAAATATATAGCTCTTAGATTTATATAGAGTACTCTCTGCGTCTGACGAGAACTCGCTGCAGCACGAGTAACAGATACTCATGTTTGTAGATAAGAGTATTATAGTTCAGTTGTTATGAGTTTCGACTTGACATTTGAGCGCTGCCTTTTGGCGGAGGCTAAGTGAATTAATAAACAGCCAACGCGACCGACTGGATCCCTCACTGCGCTTCTTATACCGTAATTGACAATCGCTTGTGAAGCTCACCATAAAACTGTAATTGAAAAGTTTCACCATAATGCCGCTGGAGCGCTGGCCTCCTAAGTCACTGACAGTAAGCTCTATTCCGCAAATGACCACATTTCCAGTTTCATTTATATTGTTTTACTCTTGTAAGTGTTGGTAATGTGTTCGCAATGAGGTGTTTGTTGGCTTGTTATAGAGAGTTAATAGTTATGCGCTAATTAGTTTAAAAAAATTTTATTGTGTAGTGTGGTGATTTGATTTTTAAATTGTTTACAAATATTGGAATATGTGATATTGTTGTGTGCCCTTTTGTACTTCGAACAGAAATTTTCTGCCAACTAGAACAAAATGTAATGAGTGGTTCAAAGTGATTTCTCGCCGTAACTTTTTTATTTTTTGTTGTGTAGTGTATTGATTTTGTTTTCCTTTAACTGTGTTTGGTAATGTTGTAACATATATTGCTGTGTTCCTTTCTGTACTTCGAACAGGAAAAAGAGCAAAGGGACACTTATCGTTTCACGAATTCCCTAGACCGGGACAAAACTAAGGAGTGGTTCAAAGCAATTTCTCGCGATAACTTTGTCCCTAATGCTAATTCTGCTTCTTCTGTTGTCTGTAGTCTTCATTTCATGAAATCACTGCAAAATTTTTGCATTTTTCAGAAATCATTTATTGCCTCCAACTACAACTAACAAGCTGACACGTTGAAATCTATGAAAAAATCATCTGATGAATTCTGATATAGTTGAGATTTACTTGAAAATTCATTTTCAAATGTCACTTTCACTGTAGAACGACTAGCATAAAGTGGAGATATGCCTGAAGGAGAAATGACATTACAAGCACAAGGATGGCTGAAACACCTCGTATGTTTGTATTATAGCTCGCAACAAACACCCTTGAAATAGCACTTTAACCTTAGTTTTCCGTTTCTATTTTCGGGTATTTATTACCCCTAAATTTTCTTTCACCGAATAATCCTTTAGGTGGAGTCATATTTGCCACATAACAGCAACACAACACATTTTTTCCAAGATAATCTGAACTTTAACACTGACAAGTAGGAACCATTATTCTCTCACTGAATTTTTATTGATAATTCTAGTACAAGGTATGAATGAAATTAAATCTGAAACTATATATTTTGAAATTAAAATGTAAACATGTTTGAGTCAAAATATTTATGTTATCCATACACCGAATATTTGAGTAGAAAAAATAAGACTTTTATGTTTTGACCACGCCCCCTTCCTGACAGCAGCACTTGAGGAATTTTAAAACTCTAATTGAACAATGACTTTTATTCTCAAGATTAACATCAGAAGAAATTTACTGAAAGTATTGTGGCAAGTTCTGCTATGCATCTAAATGCTATGGATAATAAAAGTAATTAGTATTAATCCTCACAGTTAAGGAACGTCAGTTGGACTAGTCCATCTCTCCGCAGTTTAATTCCACGACGTTATTTTGGCGAATATCAACGAAAGTAGTGTTTGAGATTGATCGTGTTAACAGTAGCAAGTAGTAAACTTGTGCAGCTATGTTCAGGCAGGTGAGTTGCATGTACCATTTTAACCACATACCAGCCCTCTTGCCATCCTTAAATTTCTGTCAGTACCGGGAATCGAACCCGGACCCTCGAGGACGGCAGCTAATAGTGCTAACCGTTACGTTACGGTGGCGGACATATTTTTTGCAAGTTGCTTTACGTCGCACGGACACAGATAGGTCTTATGGCGACGATGGGACAGGGAAGGGCTAGGAGTGGGAAGGAAACGGCCGTGGCCTTAATTAAGGTACAGCCCCAGCATTTACCTGGTGTGAAAATGAGAAACCACGGAAAACCATTTCCAGGGCTGCCGACAGTGGGGTTCGAACCTACTATCTCCCGAATACTGGACACTGGCCGCACTTAAGCGACTGCAGCTATCGAGCTCGGTGGCGGACATTTTAACAGTATTAACCAATGTAAAATTCTCCATACGTCTAAATTACGATAAATCGGCAATCAAATTCAATATATTTTCCATGGTGGATTAGGCATTTCTATCACAAAAACTTAGGTTGCCAGCGCCAAGTATCGAGCTACGAAACTACTCCCGTTTGTCAAGGCCGGTAAGGAGCTAGCTAGACCGAAACATCAAGTCGGCCGTGCAGCCAATCATAGGCAGCCGATCGCTCCGATAGAGCGCGTTACTCTCTAGTTCCGGTTACCAGTGTTGTCGATCTGTTGTTTACTATAACCACGACCGGGCGAGTTGGCCGTGCGCGTAGAGGCGCGCGGCTGTGAGCTTGCATCCGGGAGATAGTAGGTTCGAATCCCACTATCGGCAGCCCTGAAGATGGTTTTCCGTGGTTTCCCATTTTCACACCAGGCAAATGCTGGGGCTGTACCTTAATTAAGGCCACGGCCGCTTCCTTCCAACTCCTAGGCCTTTCCTATCCCATCGTCGCCATAAGACCTATCTGTGCCGGTGCGACGTAAAGCCCCTAGCAAAAAAAAAAAAAAACTATAACCACGTGCTATCAGCTGTATGTTATATTGAGCTCAGTTCTTTTAGCGGTCTTTGTCAGTTCACTCGATCATTCTTGACGAAGCACCGACAAAATAATGAGTTGATTGAGTGGTTGAGGGACCACAATATTGAAATATTCGCGATGGCATGAGGAAGGGGGATATCAAGCATCTTGTGAAACAAAACAAGCCCTAGTATCCGATTTATGTGGTGGATGAAATAGCCAGGAGGTATGGGCATACATTTGTTCGCATTCCACCATACCATTGTCATTTTAATGCCACAGAACTGATTTGGGCCAAGTGAAGAAATATTTAACTGCAAATAACCGACTCTTCACAGTTTCGGAAGTTGAAAGACTTCTTTGGGAACCCGTAGGCTGTATAAGTGCGGAAGACTGGAGCAAGACTGTGGGACACACTCCGAGATAAATTTTGTAAGAGGGTAAAGAATATGATGAAGACGTTATTATCTCGTTACGGTCAAGCGAGAGTGAAACCTCAGCGAACGATGACAATGCCGTTAGTGACTCAGAAATGAGTGATGTATTCCTTTTCTAGGTTTTTTCCTTCCTTAGGATAAATTGAATCGATTAGCAACGCGAGGTCTTCTAGATGGTGAGTAGAAATTTTATTTCATTTTCTCGAGTTTTATCTGTTCAAGCATTGATCAATTTTTATCTTACAGCCTTGTCCAAATATGCGATGTGCTATTGTTAATCTTATGTGAGGTATGCATGTTGCTACAAAGAATAATTGATTCTGGACTTATAAATTCGAGTGTATACATTTGCGTTCGTGTTGTGTGTCATGATTCAGCTGTTTGTACTCGTAACAATTTGGCACCGGTTAACTGTCAAGTCGAAACTCATAGAAACGAAACTGTAGGCATGACAGACAAAGCAAGCTCTCTCAATCAAAGCATATTCCTCATCAAACTGTTCATTATGAAGTATATACGAAATTAACTGTGTAACTAAGGCACAATTTCTCTGCCACTTTGAAACTTCTCGACAGCACCTGAATTCACAAGAGTCTCCGCAGATGGAACAGATGTTTATTGTCATGGCTTGAGATTTGAGATGGGCGCACGCACAGCGGCCGTGCTTACCCCTCGCCAGGGGCGGTGCGTCATTAAGGGCTAAAGGGGCTTAGCCCCACCAGAGTTTTGGACATAAAGTGTTTAAAAATGCTATCTTATTTATATTTTAGATAATTAATTTAATAAGACCAAATTAATATCTGAGTACTGAAGTATCGGTAATTAATTATATGAGAAAATGAAAGTATGATTGTATTACATGTTTTCTACGTTTATCCTAAATAGGTCAAGTGAATAGGTGATTAAATATTCAGGAGTACCACAAGGCTCAGTACTTGGACCACTTCTCTTTGTTATCTATATTAATGATATATCGACACGGCAAGGACACTGTAAATGCCACTTTAAAATGTCAAGCTAGAGGCTAGCTTTGACATGCCCGCAATAAAGAAAGGAGAATGTAGACGCAGCTGTAGTGGGGGGAGTTATGGCGATGTTATTGCAAACTCACTTGTATTCTTCTAACCTCATGTAACATGTTCTGGTGATCATTCACAGAGTGAATCGACACGTTTCGAATTTTAGTTTACAGTTCGTTTTTAGCAGTTGGGGAGTGGAGAGCGTAAGTTCTGGATAGTTCTTGTTCAGCAGTGATTAGTATGTAGTGTTTAAAATAGTGAAGCACTGCAGAAGAATCGACGAGCGCAGGTCCTTTATAAATAAGGTAGGCTCTCGCTTTTAAAGTATTTTATTATTAGCATGGATTAGAATCTGGCATGCTTCACTGTACTGATACTGCCAATCAAAATGTAATTACAAAGTTCAATATGGGTGTATATACAACAGCAGAAGAAACGGAAAATACATTAATAATAATAATAATAATAATAATAATAATAATAATAATAATAATAATAATAATAATAATAATAATAATACCCACACTAGCCCCACCTGATATTTGAGCCACGAGCCGCTACTGCCCCTCGCAACTCTTACCCCGCATCCACAGGA
Organism: Anabrus simplex; assembly: GCF_040414725.1. Taxonomy (NCBI): domain Eukaryota; kingdom Metazoa; phylum Arthropoda; class Insecta; order Orthoptera; family Tettigoniidae; genus Anabrus; species Anabrus simplex. The sequence continues at coordinate 465,988,615 of NC_090267.1, forward strand.
CTTCTCGTCAGAAGACCGTAGTAGGTAATTGTCCCTAAGAGGACCCTATAATAATTTGCTATTATAATCGGAACAATAACATAAAGTTAATCTTCTTCTTGACCCCTTCCCGATTAGGCTACTTGGGGCAGAGAATATGAATATATTAAGCACATTTTTATGACCAGAAGTCTTTCCTAACACCAACTCGATGTAGGGTGGTCGGAAACAACGTAAGCCGAGTGTATGAGCGTTAGTGGGTCGGTCATGCTGATACATAATTTGAAAGAAATAATTCGATATCTCGCACTGTTGCCATTTTATCAGCTGCTGAAGTGAGATGAATCTTCATAGTGAGGTTTACGACTGGATGCTCTTCCTGACGTCAGCCCGATCAGAGGAGTTAGTGAAATGAATGAATGATGTACTTTATGATAGCAAGAAGGGAGAGGGTGAATTTCGGTGCCTACACATAGCTTACTCCTGTCAAAAAGCACCAAGGGGTCTACTCAAGGTTTAACGTCTTCATCCGACGGACGAATCACCGTCAACAACGTCGACGTTACTTACACTTCTTGATTTTAGCAACGCCTTTGACACAGTAAATATAGAAGTACTGGTTGCTGAATTGAAATCACTTCACCTTGGACAAACAGGTCTAGAATTCTTTCTCTCATATCGTACCGAACGAAAACAACACGTAATTCTTCAGAATAGGTCATCTGAATGGGTAATGAAATGTTCAGGAGTACCACAAAGCTCAGTACTTGGACCACATCTCTTTGTTATCTATATTAACGATATATCGACACGGTAAAGACACTGTAAATACCACTTGTATGCTGACGATCTACAAATCTATTATCATTGCAAAATTTCAGACATCAATCAAGCAATAGGTTATAGGAACTCTGACTTAAATAATACTCGTATCTGCGCAAAATCTAAAGCTATTATTGTTGGGCAGATGAAACAAATCAGTGTGGCAAAAAACTAAAACATTCCTCCACTAGCTTTATCTGATAAAATATTATTCCGTTCGAAAACTCGGTAAGAAATCTCGGTGTATTTATATACGATAATCTTAACTGGGGAGAGCACATTACAAATATCTGTAGAAAAGTGTACGTCTCCCTTCACCCACTAAAATATCATCAAAATATGCTACACTAAACATGAGAATTAGGCTTATAAATACTCTTATCCTCCCTGTGTTTTCCTACTGTGACGCAGTACTAATTGATGCCACGAGAGAACTACTAAACCGATTACAGTGTGCTATGAACTCATGTATTAGATTTATCTTCTCCTTACGCTATGATGTTCAAGTTACCCCTTATTATCGTCAACTTTCCCTTCTAAAATTTGAACAATTTAGAAACCTCCACGTGGCAGTGTTAATCTTTCGATTATTAAACGAGAATATCCCGTACTACTTATCTTCACAACTCAATTTCCTATCCTCTTTCCACCAGCATAACACACGCTCCGGCAGGTCAGCAGCATTTAGCCGTTCCTTTCTTGCGAATGGAGCTAGAATATGGAATTCTCTCCCCCACAACATTAGAGCCATAAAATCCTTACATTCCTTTAAGTCGTCTGGCCGTGAGCATCTCCTCAATGTGTGCCGCCAGGCTGCATGAATCTGGTAGAGTGAATGTGCGTATGAATGTACCTTTACTGTCCTTACGTTACTTTGTGCCGTTCAACTTTTAATTTGTAACGATAGTTTTAAGACATGACTAAGAATATTTATAGAGTTTATATTATTTTGTTTCATATTTTTTTCTAGTTTGTAATGGTAGTTTTAAGATAAGATTCTGAATATCATTCTCAGATGCACACTGTTAATGAAGTGTGGTTAAGTTTAAGACAGGACCATGAGTCCTAACTTAGCTACTACAAATAAAGGTAAATATAATAATAATAATAATAATAATAATAATAATAATAATAATAATAATAATAATAATAATAATAATAATAATAATAATAATAATAATAATAATAATAATATGCCCTCACTCCATATGAAGACTGCGGAGAAGTTTGGAAATGAATACAGGCTTTTGGTACGTAATCAAGCAACATTCTGATGGTGAAAATGTTTTGGACCAACAGGACTCGAACCGGTGTCAGACCATATAGAACTGACACCTTAACCATCATGGACACCAGGTGGGCTAAGATATCTAAATATAAATGCGATATTATTTTCACATATGTATCAATCAATCAATCAATCAATCAATCAATCAATCAATCAATCAATCAATCAATCAATCAATCAATCAATAAATCAATCAATCAATCAATCAATCAATCAATCAGTCAATCAATCAATCAATCAATCAATCAGCACTACTCTACATTAAGGGCAGTCGCCCAGGTGGCAGATTCCCTATCTGTTGTTTACCTCTGGACTCTGACCACAACCTGTTGGTCATGCAATGCCATCTGAAATTAAAGAAATTGAAGGAAGGAATGCAAGGAGATGGGATCTAGACAAGTTGAAAGAAAAGAGTGTGAGGGATTTTTTAAAGGAACGTGTAACACAAGGAATAAATGAAAAGGTTGAAGGAAACACAGAAGAGGAAGAATGGGCAGTCATGAAGAATGTGATCAGTAAGGCTGCTGAAGAAAAGTTCGGAAGAAAGGAAAGGCCAACTAAGAAAAAGTGGATAACTCAAGAGATAAAAGACCTGATTGACGAACGATGAAAGTAAAATAATGCAAAAAATGAGGAGGGCAGAAAAGAATACCGGCGAATAAAGAATGAAATAGAAAGTGCAGGGAATGGCTGAATGAGAAGTGCAAGGATGTTGAAAGTTGTATGGTCCTTGGAAAAGTAGATTGTGCATACCAGAAAATGAAGGATACGTTTGTAGAAAGGAAAACTAGCCGTATGAATATTAGAAACTCAGATGGAAAACCACTTCTAGGGAAAGAAGACAAGTCAGAAAGATGCCAGGAACATATCCAACAGTTGTATCAAGGTAAAAGAAGTAGATGATAGGGTTCTAGAAGAAGAAGAAGAAGAAGAAGAAGAAGAAGAAGAAGACGAATAAGAAGGAGCTGTTGATGCTGATGACATGAGAGACCCAATTTTGTGGTCAGAATTCGACAGAACTTTGATAGACCTAAGTAGGAAAACGGCACCAGGAATTGATTAAGTACCCACCTACTATTTAATATGGTTTGTCTAAAAAAATTCATTCAATTTCATTTCCAAAGCGTGCAACATCACCTTCCCACGTTCATTTTGGGTCGGTTGAATATCGAGATTAAATTTTAGTCTTGTCCGGGATTTTAAGAGCAGGAGCAATTAATGAAATGGCCTTTAGATGTTCCGTTTCAAAGTCGAAGATCTTCGTCGGGACTTGTAATCGAATCATTTGCTCTTTGGACTATCAACACACGAGAGAGACATCCCTTACTTATTAAGTTTGGACCTACTGTTTAATACGGTTTGTCTAATAAATTCATTCCATTTCGTTTCCAGAGCGTGATCGACCCTTCCGAACATCTCCGGCCGGAGCCTATACCAGCATGGAGAGGTTATTCCGTTTTTGTGTGTAAGATGTATGATACAGAAGAAGTGCCATCCAATTTTCGGCATAATGTTGTTATAGCTACTTCGAAGAAAGCCGGTGCTGACAAGTGCGAAAACTACCGCACCATTAGTTTCTTAACACGTATTATATACAGAAGAATGGATAGACAAGTTGAAACTGAGTTGGGAGAACATCAATTTGGCTTCAGAAGAAATGTGGGAACACGTGAAGCAATCCTCACTTTACATCTGATCTTAGAGGAGCGAATTCAGAAAGACAAGTACACGTACACGCCTTTCGTAGATCTAGAAACGGCATTCGATACTGTTGATTGGACCAAGCTGTTTGAGATTCTGAAGGTGTTCGCGATCAGATACCGAGAAAGGAGAAATATCTACAATCTATACAAAAATCAGCCTGCAGCGATAAGAATCGAGGGCTTTGAAAAAGAAGCAGCAATCCAGAAAGAAGTGAGGCAAGGCTGCAGTTTGTCCCCTCTCCTTTCCAATGTTTACATAGAACAGGCGATAAAGGGAATCAAAGAGGAATTTGAAAGGGAATCAAATTCCAAGGAGAGGAAATAAAAACCCTGAGTTATGCCGATGATATTGTTATTTTATCTGACTCTGCAAAAGATCTGGAGAAATTCCTGAATGGTATGGACCGAGTCTTGGTGGAGGAATACAAGATGAAAATAAATAAGTCCAAAACAAAAGTAATGGAGTGCGGTCGAACAAAGTCAGGTGATGCAGGAAATATTAGATTAGGAAATGAAGTCTTAAAGGAAGTAGATGAATATTGTTATATGGGTAGTAAAATAATGAATGATGGTAGAAGTAAGGAGGACATAAAATGCATGACTAGCACAAGCAAGCACTAGCCTTTCTTAAGAAAATAAATTTGTTCACCTCGAACATTGATATTGGAATTAGAAAGATGTTTTTGAAGACTTTCGTCTGGAGCGTGGCACTGTATGGAAGTGGAACATGGACGATAACAAGCACAGAAAGAAAGAGAATAGAAGCTTTTGAAATGGGGTGTTACAGAAGAATGCTGAAGGTGAGATGGGTAGATGGAATCGCGAATGAAGAGATACTGAATAGAATTGGTGAGAGGAGACCGATTTGACTAAATTTGACCAGAAGAAGAGATAGAATGATAGGGCACATCTTAAGACACCCAGGTTTATGAGGGAAGTGTAAGAACAGTAGGGGTGGACCAAGGTATAAATATAACAAGCAGATTAGATCAGATGTAGGATGTAGTAGTTATGTAGAAATGAAAAGGTTAGCACATGATAGGATGGCATGGAGAGCTGTATCAAACCAGTCTATGGACTGATGACTCAAACAACATAATGCAAGCCATCTCACTGGGTAGTAGCCATCTTGGCAAGCATTAATTTCTCTTTTGCTATCCGTTTAACATCTCGTTACTGATAGATTTCTGGTAATAATAATAATAATAATAATAATAATAATAATAATAATAATAATAATACCATTACCTTTTACGAACTCCACTGTCTGGAAGGTATGCATCTTGAAGTAGGTCTCCCGAACTCTTCTCTTGATAGGATCCTCATCGTCCACCTCATAGTTTCGGAAGGCATTCAGCGCTTTGCCTGCATATATGGGCTCCGGCCGGAGATGTTCGGAAGGGTCGATCACGCTCTGGAAACGAAATCGAATGAATTTATTAGTCAAACCATATTAAATAATAGGTCCAAACTTAATAAGTAAGGGCTGACTCTGTCTCTCTCGCGTGTTGATAGTCCAAAGAGAAAATGATTCGAATACAAGTCCCGACGAAGATCTTCGACTTTGAATTATGAAGGCGTTAAGGAAAGATAACCTCTAAAGGCCATTTCTTTTGCAACATCACCTTCACACGTGCATTTGGGGTCGGTTGAATATCCAAGTTAATTAATTCAAACAACTTCAGAGCAAAGACAGCACAACACGAAAGTGTTCGACAAACAAAAAACATACGGGAGAGCTGCGACGTAGCAGAAAAAATAGTTGTAAGGTAGTAAAGTATGTATCCATATTAGTTGCTCATTCGTTTTGTGCCCTAACTCATTAAATAAATTATATATTTATTGGTCTATGGATCATGCTCTTTTCCTTTCAACAAACAAGTAATATATTTGTTGGTCCAGGGATCATGCTATTTTGCTGTTTGAACTGTCCGCGCTAGTTTTATAGACAAAGATAATGACAATTCACAGACATAGCACTCCCATTCGTCGGTGCAAGCCCTGGACCTCAAGAAAGAAACAAAAGACGGCACGAGCAGCGAAATACGACATAAAGGAGTCCTGTCTACGGCCCGTAAGTACGTATACAAAATTCTCTAGATATTTCTCTAGTAACGATAGTATTTCTTAATTTACCGCGGATTTTTCACTTTATTGGTGTAAAAGCAATTATTATGTTCCATTTGGGACAAATATTACAGTGGCATTTCGCCGATGCCTTTAGTCTACATAACCTAAGTCTTGTCCGGGATTTTAAGGGCAGGACCTTTACTTGTCAAGCTGAAAACCCAAAATATTTCGGGGTTACGTTAGACCGCACACTTTCTTATAGAACTCCAAGAGCAGCGTGGCTGCCAGGAATAATGTGATACGGAAGTTGACTGGAACAACCTGGAGAGCAGAGCTGGATACAGTGAAAACCTCAGCATTAGCATTATGTTACTCGGCAGCAGAGTACGCTTACCCCAGCATGGTACAGATCTTGCCATGCCAAATAAGTAGATGTGGCAATTAATGAGACGTTTCGGACCATCACAGGCTGTCTAACTGTTAAAACCTACACCGCGAGAAAAATGGTACTCCAGTCGAATCTGCCTTAACGGACACCATTATTTAGCAGGCACCTCCCTATACGGACAGTTTTCCACGGAACGCATTTCATTTTACATAAGGCACGTGTTAAATAAGCCTCATTTAAGCGGACACTTTACACGTTCCATGACACTTTGTTTACACAAGGCTATGTCATTATTTCTGTTTATATCATTCTGCAGACATACGGGAATTCTTTTTGAATATTTGTACTATTCCGAGGCCAAGGAAAAGAGAGATGAGGTAGACTGAAGTAGTCATAAAGTTAATTGTACTGTACAGGGCTCTTTCCAAAGATTTTGTTATGGTCGTCTTGTGTTCTACTTAGTGTACATTCTGAGAATTCTAGCTGCTCTGGAATGCTAACTGTTACAAAGTTTGTGTAGATCACAGAGGTGAAAGAAGGTGCGGACCTGAATGGGTCGATCTAAGACAATCAAAGATTAATTAAAACTTTAAAATTAGAATTACATTTATTTTCTTTGCTATCTTTTGGTTTCTTTTCAGATCTTGAATTTTAACAAAACAATTCGATAAGCAAAAAATCAAGATTTCAGTGTACAAAACTAGCTCGTTAGCTTAGGTACAATGTTGGAAAAATCAGAATAATCAACAAATTGTCAATTAACAATCTGAGCTTACAGCTCCCAAATTACAATTGTGACTTGAGCACTACTGCTCCATTCACTCCATAATGAAGGAGACGGATCTTCCAATTTCTTTCACACCATAGTAAGAGCCTCCTGGCTCTACAAGTTTGTCTAGGAGACTATTCTCCAAACCTTATAACAATACAGCCTTCCAAAGGCACCATTCAACTTTTACATTAATAAACAGAGCGCCTTTGCTCTATAAAATTTAAATTTTCAGAAATGTTCAGGCCTATCAAAGGCACAACCTACATTTTACAATTCAAACAGTATTCACTGTCTTAGATGCTCAACAATCTAACATTTTAACATAAAAAGAATGAAAAAGTTTAACAGGGGTATCGAGTACCCATCCTACCAGGCCTTTGTGAAAAACAATAGGTTCAAGTTACTGGCCCAAAAATCAAAATATTGAAGAGGCGGACACTTGCGCTCTTTGAAATTAGAAAAGCTTAAAATCCTACTTGGGCTTCTCGCCCGAAGTTACAGAATACTACTGAGGTGACTAGATGGAGAAAATATTTAAGTTACAGAGATTACAAACAGAAAACGGTTACAAAATCAAAGTCAACATCAAGTTAATAGGGAACACGAGAGGGTATCTCACTCTCTATTCCCTGATTTCGGCCGAGTTCTTTTGGCTTGTTAGAAATTTGCATTTAAGATTTGAAAGTTATATTTTAGAAAATTAAAGTTCCATTATTAAAGATTGGAAACCTTCCCCTCGAGCTAGCTTTCAAAGACTATCACTTAGCTAAACCAGGACTGCCAGTACCTTGGGCTGATGGACTTCTCGACGATGGACGAGACACCCCGCCTCCTTTATTAACACACACTCTGTCGACTGGAACGATCAATAAGACACCCTGGTCGAACATGTGCCAGCTTTTATACCCGAGGGGAAGCTTCCAGAAAACTCTGGGCTAAGGCCCGACACACCCCCATTTTTGATTGGGTAATTAAATAAATACTAGATACGGTTTGATTGGCTGAAAAAATAAATATACATAATTTTCTATTGGCCGACATCTTAAGTTGGCGGGAAGAGGTAGAAGTATTGTAAACTTTAACATACTGTAGCTAAAACAAAGAATAATCACTTGAGTTTAGGAAACCTTAGAAAACAAAATTACTTTAAAATGTTACTAGTCAATCTTCACACCAGAGGGCATAACATACGTTACAGCAGAGACATATGTAGAGAAATGTCCAAACTGCTTCATTATTATTATTATTATTTATTTTCCACTAATTGTAGTTACAATTTAGGGATGGTGAATGGAGAAAGGGCATAGCCCCATATACACAAAAGTGCCTCCATCACCACCTGAATTAGTTGTTGCAAGTTTTCGATTTAAGATGGCATTCTTCAAGGCGCTCCAAGTGAATTAACGGGTCGGGTGTACCTACCGGTACACTACCAATGACTGTTTACTCACAAGTTACCAAGGGATTTTCGGCATATTTTGCATCATTCTATTCATGAGTCAGATTGTCGCTGATAAGGTCGAAGTCGGGTAGTTCAGTTAAACTTGACAAGGAAGAGCTCTCATGTGCTGATTGCTAAGACAGAAATACTGAGTACCTCGTAATCTGCAGGCCTTCGAGCTGAGCAGCGGTCGCTTGGTAGGCCAAGGGCCTTAAGGGCTGTAATGCCATGGGGTTATTTTGTTTATAGTTAACATGTGTTGGAGGGACGAACGTGTTTAGATCTCGAGATAATTTTCAGTGAGAAAAGTTCGCTGAAGAATTGCGGGAAAGCACAATTGTGAAGAATAAAAGTGACTTATTAAGGAGTGGGAGGAAAATAGGAATCGAGGAATGAAAAGATATTGGGAGTCAGTATCGCAAAAGTGGACATTGCGGTACATAAGTGATTCAAACGTGTTCGAGCAAAGACTGTGAGTTGGCCAATGTTAAAAGAAAAAGCGTGAGAAATCGCAAATGACCTGAAAGTTGAGTTTAATAGAATAAATAATTTGTGTGTGCCAGTGAGTCGTTAATCCCTTTTCGAGAATATCGCAGTAAAGAAAAATGTGCTAAATTTGTACACCCAGCTGAATGATTACTTAATAATAATAAATGTAAAGGCTATACAATCACTTCTAATCTCTACTAGGCAAATACTTAACTAGAAATTATTTAGAATAATCAAAATGAAGATGCCTGCTTATATTTAAGGGGGATATTCTTTGCCGTTAAAATGTTCGATTAATTTTTGCAACCTTGTTTTAGCGGACACCTCTCGTACGGTCATTTTTCCACAGAACCGACAGTGTCCGCAGAAAAGAGGTTCGACTGTATCTTGCTGGCATCGCACCTCCTGATATCCGACGCGAGGTAACAGCCCGCAAGGAGAAGACCACATCATTAAAATCCCAAGCTCATCTACTGTATGGACTCCAACCAGCACATTCATCCAAAAGTTTCTCGAAGACCACACAGAAATTTGAAAGAGCACAACAACAAGCAACACTGAGCGAGTATTTGAAGGGCTAGGAATGAGTATCTTGGAGAATGGAAAACACCTTGTGAAGAATTACCAGCTGGACATATGGAGTACTGGACGACTTGGAGATTTTTTAAATAGGCTGCGCTCGGGTTTTACAAGGAGCGAGACCAATCTGCAAAAGTGGGGATATATTGTATAGTACTGTACATTCTGCTTTGTGTGACTGCGGTGACTTACGTATAATCAGTAACCGGTACTGGAATCATTTTGCAAATGTCAAAACTGATCAAGGAACTTCGGAAACTGCTTCAATCAGCAAGGGTGTCCGCCAGAGTTGTGTACTCTCACCTCTGTTGTTTAACATTTACTCAGAGGCAATCTTTAAAGAAACATTGGCAGACTATGGTGGGATCGAAATTAACGGGAAAATCATCAGCATCAGATATGCAGATGATACTGTTGTCATAGCTGATGACATGCCTGTCTTTCAGCACAGTGAAGAGTTTGGATTATATGTTAACCCCTCAAAGACGAAACTGATGGTGTTCTCTAAGAAGACAATTCGGAAAAATCTCACAATAAAAGATAAAAATAGTTGAGCAAGTGTCTTCTCTCAAATATCTGGGTACCATCCAGGATGACCAATGTAATTCCAAACGGGAATGTCTAGAATTGAGAAGGCCAGGAAACAACTCATTACCTTGAATAAATTCCTTGTGAGGTCAGATCTCAGTCTCCAACTACGAATTCGTATGATCCGCTGCTATATAATTTCTGTTCTCCTATATGGATGTGAAAGCTGGACTCTGGATCCAATCATAGAAAAACGTATTGATGCCTTAGAAATGTTCCAGTATCGCCGTCTCTTGCGCATATCCTGGGTAATGAAAATCTCAAATGCCGAGGTGGTTCGTCGGATGAAAAAGCAAAAAGAACTACTGCTCACCATAAAGAGGTGAGAGGTATCAGTTATTACAGCTTATTATCGAAGGAAAGATACAGAGGAGGAGATCTGTTGGGAGAAGAAGAAATTCATGTCTGAAAGACCTTCAAAGATGACACTGCTGTACTTCAGAGTGGCATTCCATTCTGCGCTGTCAAAATCAGAGCTAGTTACGTGGATCGCCAACCTCTGCTCGGAGACGGCGTCTTAAGAAGAAGAAGGTGAAGTGCATACTACGGCCCATCTGCTAGAATGTCATCTTTGTCCTGCCACATGTACGGAGAAAGAGCTGCTTAAGGTGACAAGGAATGCACTCGACGTTGCTCATTTCCGGTGCACCACAATCTGAAACTTTGCTGTACCTTTTTCATATTTTGTATAGACATTTTTGTACATAACTTTGCTTCTGATACGAGATAAAAAAAACCCACCACTCATCCTATTTGAAAACTCCACTCGAAATTTTCGGGATTCGCGGCCCGAAATATTTCTGTTCGAAGCTGAATAGCTATAATCCGTTCACGGGATCTGTGAAGTAAGGTCGCGCATGACGTCATTCAGAAGAGTGCGAAGCAGTGGTGGGTTCTGGCCTGGTTGCAGATTTGCACTATCACCACGCTTTATTTCTTTAATTAATAAGTCATTCTTTCTGATCAGTTATTCATTCGTTTCAAGTTCTCTACATCAACACCCATACGTCTTCGTTTCTGTTCTGTCCAGCGGAGTGGGGGTGGTGCGTATATGCTTTGCAACCAGACAATAGACAGCATTCTTCCCTCATTTCTCAAACACGCTCTTCATGCTAGCTTCTGCACTGTTGGTGTCGTAAAGCTTTGTCCGAAGAAACTGGGCTTGAAAATTGTAAGTTTAATTTTAATTTGCCTGATCCTTTTACCAATATTGGCCCGCTGCACAGCCTGAAGGCCTGCAGATTACGAGATGACGTGTGGTCAGCACGAAGAATACTCTCAGCCGTTAATCTTGGCTCTCGATACCGAGAAAAATATAGTTAGTGGGACGTATAAAACAAGTAATATTATTATCTTATATTTTCTGGATTCTATTTGGTTCCAGTCAAGGATTCTGAAAACCTTAGATCTATACTTTTCTACTAACAGACTTATCCACCGGCCCAGATAAAGGGACCCAAAAAAACATTGTGCTGTGGAGGTGGGTTCCGTGGTTTCCTATTTCCACACCACGCAAATGTTGGGGCTGTACCTTAATTAAGGCCACGGCCGCTTCCTTCCAACTCCTAGGCCTTTCCTGTCCCATCGTCGCCATAAGACATATCTGTGTCGGAGCGACGTAAAGCCACTAGCAAAAAAAGACTATTTAAGCAAAACGTAATTTGAGTGTATTGTTTATTTAGGAGGCATTTCTGTTTATTCTTGTGTTATTTATTCTAATTTGTATTGAAAATATAAGAGTTCAGTCACGTGGCTCAGTGCGGTTTATTTTGACGAATGTAATGTTGTTGGATCTCGAAATAATTGTCCTTTTTACGAACCGGAATGTTTCATTTAGCAAGCATAACATACTGGGCTGTACCCTGATGGCCCATATGAGATATTAAGTCATATATTTGGCATATCAAATAATTATATAAAAGTGGATTTCAGTCAAGCATTGGAAAAGTAGCAGATTACAGAACAGTTGAGACCGGAAGTCCTGGAGTCGTAATGTCGCTGTATGGTTCGCGAAGCTTGCCTGCAACCGTGGGAAACGTTCAGCTTTACCAAGAGTTAGCACATCCCGGCACGTGTAGAATTCGTTGGCCACGAGGAGTATTCAGCCAATTAGGAAGCGAGGGTTTGGCTAATATGAATTCTGGACCGCGCAGAATTAAAATCCCAGGTTGACCAACATTGATATCTGAGTGATGTGTGCAGCGAGAAAGGGAAGTCAGTTCTGTTATTTGAGTGTTTTCCACAGGTCTGAGAGAGAGAAATAGTAAGGAATATATTATAGCAAGTATATGAGTCGTAATTAAGTTATCAGGAGTGCATCTGATATTAATTTTAGCAAATTACAAAGTCATTGTGCGTAACAAGAACTCTGATTGGTTGAATATGTGAACATATAGGGAATCCCCTAGCCACAACGGCGTTGGCTATGTTACTTAAGCGCCCCACCTGTCGAGAGCGTTCTTCTTTCTGGGTGTGTTGTTATGAAGTGAACATCGTTACGTACTTCTCTTTATCTGTGCGTGAGCATCAGTGTCGTACTACAGTGTGCGCGTGACGCATAAATGCTGCCACGTGGGCAGAAGTATAACGTTGTATGGTCGCACTGATCAAAGACAGTGCATTTATTTTTTGTTGAACAGTGCTCTGTAAACTGGGTGCAGTTATAAGTCGCCAAGTGCGCTATGTCGCAAGTTCTTATGTTAAAGTAACAGACGGTAATATTAGCCGCAGACTGGCAATCGAATAAGAGATGCTCATCCGCATTGTACTTTCGGGCCGGTCGCGTATCGTGAAAGACTATTCGTATCGAACCGCGAGCCGCTCCAAATGACTGTATTTAAACCCTTAACATTTATTGTATAGTGAATATTACGTGTGTTTTGTGTTGTATTAACGTTGGCCTTAAATTACGGCTAAGAAACGGTTTATTCGGCAACGTGCACGGAGAGCGGTGAAGAAGTATTGACCAGAATCTTGTGTGTTACTGTTATACAGGAACTAACCTCAAGAAGATGGCATCGCCTTTAGAAGAAAGAAGATTGGTTCCACGCGTTGAGAACCTGTTGAAGATGGAGCAGACCCCCATAGGAGCATGGATGTGAGCTGCTACCAATATCCAGGAAGTTGCCAAGATAAGATGCATGTATTATAAAAATGGCATGTTTTATGAATTACGATTAATACTAGTGAGCCTTAGATTAGGGATTTTCTTTAGTGTAATTTTTGCCTGACGGCATGTGTTCATTTTATATTTGTGATGCTGTAAATACGGACAGGAAGGGATCGAATATTTTCTCTTTATTTCTTTTGCTTTATAATTAGCTAGATGGGATTGAGGGAAATGTTAGGATTTATTTGATTTTATTTGTGTGAATTATGCATGTTACCTAGCTTAAGGTTATTCCTGTGTTTTTGTTTGATAGAGATAGAAGGATTAGATTGCCAAAATCATTAACCTCCTGAGTTACACACTCGCGGCATCGAGACTAAATTTTATTTATCTATTTAGAAAGATTAGTGACAGATAGGATGCATGCTGCATGTATTACAGGAGCTGTGAGACGTGTGGAGCTGTATATGCACCGTTGACTAGAATAGATTCTTATAATGTGGGTTGGAAACTGTTGTGAACAATGATTTGAGAGGGAATCGAACCCTGATTTCTACTAAGAAAGGCTGATGGGATTACAAGATAGACATGAGAATTTAGTGCATGCTGAAATATGAAGTCAATTTTGCGGGCAGATTGCATGCCTGGAAATGTTATAAGAATTGTGTAAAGCGAGAATAGTCCTGTGATTGTATTCTGAGATATTACTGAGAATCAGAATTGCCGTGAAATAAATGTCAGGCCAGTAGATATGATGTGTGTGTTGAATTATAGTAGCATGCTGACAATATGTACGATTGTGTATGTGAATCTCCGAGCAGTTCTTGAGATATGAGGTTAGCTTATAAGCCAAGGTTATACAGATATCGCGAAGTGAGAAGCTATTTCCGTAAGATAATATTGTCAAAACAGTGACCAATTCCCAAGAGCAGTCTTGAGTTTTAACATTCTTTTCAGCCCACTGCAAAGCAGGACATATGTGACAGATGAAGGGCACTAACCGGTGGGCAAATGCAGCAAGAGGAACGTGATGTTGCCCACTGCTTCCCATGTGTTCATTCAATTACATTATTTGTTTTCTCTTAAAGGATGGTGGTTTTATGTGATTTCATGGTGATTTTGATCTGTTGTCTTGTTGATTATTGGGGAACAGCCTGAGCACTGAGTGAATGGTTGTGGTTAATCTAGTTCTTACTAGATCTTTTGGTGAAACGCGTTTCACGTCGAGTCAGTGTAGTACAATGATATCCCCACCTGATCCAAATGTAAATACGTGGATCTTTTAATTGCTTTGCTTATTATACAGTAAATATAGCGAAGGGAAATGCCACTAGTATTTTCATAGTTCATATCATGTCACACTGCGTCTTAAATCACGTCTAAAGGCAATTATGGCGGCAACTACCCTGAATATCAATCCGTATAATGGTGATTTTCATAATGGTGCTGCTCCATGCGAACAGGAACGTTGGACTATAATGTGGAGTTATTTTGAAACTCATAAATATTTAAAGTTGTAATTTGGAACTTTCATTTCATCATTTTATTTGATCTACGTAATTAATGTGTGTTTTCCATATTCACTTTTGTTGGTTTTCATTTCATTTCAACGCCAGTTTCATTGATGTTTTATTAATCTGATTTTTATTGGTGTTGTAGTATGATTCGGGGTTATTTTATTTTATTTTATTTATTTTATTTTATTTTATTTTATTTTATTTTATTTTATTTTATTTTATCTTACCCCATATCAGTGTTTCTCATTCGATATAAACCTCAATTTTTCCTGTCATTATACTTAGAGATAAGTTATAAACTTCGACATTTAGACTTACCCACTCTCTGCCCACCTGAGTTAGTCGGATGTTTAATCAGGAAATTGAGGCATCGTCCTAGAGGGTTTTTACAAGAAAGTTTATGCCAAGTTGTGTACCAGAGAATCCTGCAATTCTTTGGTCACATTATGAGAAGAGAGGATGACAACCTGAAAAAATTAATTGTCCAAGGAAAAGGTTCTAGCATAAGGACACGAGGACGGGTCGCAAAAAGATGGGTTGATCAAGTACGAGAGATCATGAATTTACCATGGAGAATTGCTATCCAGAAAACGCAAGTACGTACAGAATGGCATCAGCTTATAAAAGAAACAACAAAGTCCTTGGATCACGATACTCAGTCATGAGTGGAACGACTGGAGAGAGAGACGGTACAATACGAACGATATCGTCGATTGTATATCGTTCTTCACACACTCGGCAGGTTACACTACAGATAGCAAACTTTTAGTGGTTCTGTTTTGGGATGCCTAGTTTGGATTTAAATTTGCTGTACAACTCACCACGTGGCGAGATATTTGTAACCAATCACAGAGTTTTCTCAGCGAATCCTTTGTTTACCTCAGGCATCAGGTAATCCCGAACAGACAATAATTTAGAAGCCAATCGAAGTGAAGAGTGCCCAGTATTGCCAAATAGTGACCACCGGTCAGTGCTCGCCTAGCACCCACGGGAGAAGTTTCCGTTAAGCCAGCTTTAACGTGCTCTAACTCCGTACTATGTCTGTCACTGCACACGGCTGGGCAACACCGAGGCCTAAATAGCCAGTGCTGCAGTGTTGTACTGTATTGAGTGCAAAAAAAATTCGCTGACGTCGTTGCTGTAATATTACTTTTTAAATAAATGTTGGTCCACCCCACGAATCACGCAACTGACTAAACTGTGACGGGGGTGTTAAGGGTTGGGGTTTAGCGGAGTTTAAAAGGTACTGATGATCCTAATTGAGCTGCACCTATTGTTTGAGTGAGTCTCTGAGCGGTGGCTTCTCCATTGAGTTTGATGAGCAACCCATGAGAAGTAGGGCGGATGTCAGCGATTACTTCACGTCTCGTATTCAAGCGGAGTAAGGTTTTGAAGATGTGGGCCGAGGAGCGGAAGTCTGGGGTCAGATTGAGTACTAGAAACATATGAATGCTAGTAGGGGCGGCTGAAGTGAGCGGAGGTTGGTGATGGGTCTACGAGTTCGGGAGGTGGAGAGGTCGGATGGGGCAGGTGGGTCCTGGCGAGGCAGTCGATTGTCGCTGTTCATATAAGGTGGTGGTGCTCCGGTGATGGGTTCAGTAATCAATGATGGGGGAGAAACAGCACGACGGCGAGGGGCTGGTTCCTTTTCACCAGCAAGTAGTGAAGCTGTGGGCATTGATGGTGTTCGAGCTTCTTCCTACTGGGGAGCCAGCGTGGCAGGTAGAAACCGAGCTTGGTAGTTTGGAGCAGCGTGTGAAGACATGATGGCCGTGTGATATGCAATGGCAGCTACCTCTGCAGCTGTTTGGACGGCGCCTGAAGCGGTGGTAGTCAGTGTGGTGGTGATGGTTGTGGTGGTTACGATGGAGTACATGATGGTGCTAGAAGTTTACCGCACTGTACTGCTGCAATGGCCCCGTAGGAAATAGGATGATATTTAGTTGAAGACAATGTATACTGGTCTGTCTCTATGCAAGTCCGGAGAAGCACTTGTAATCGCCAAACGACCACTAGGTTCCACTCTAGAGGAGAAAAAAGAGTCCAGAGGTGAAACCCCACGAATACCACTCCGTCCACCTACCGCGAACACGTTTTCAAGCATGTATTAAATGCCGTGTCGGATTTGGATGTATGGGTTTCGTTGGATTGTACAAGGAAGCAGCGAATATTTTATTTTTTATTTATTTATTTATTTATTTATTTATTTATTTATTTATTTATTTATTTATTTCATGCCTTAATTCGTGACTAAGTTACGGCTCACGGTCCTCTCTTACACTTAACTACGTATTATCTAAAATAAACTTCATAAAACAGAATAAAGAAATTATATAACAAAATATAAAACCTAATCTCATTCATTCTTCCATTCATACTGCCATTCATACAAACTGTTTATACATTTAATACGTAATCTTGGCAAGACCGCTTGAAAGAAGCGAAAGAAGTTCAATTCCTGACACTGACTGGAAGAGAATTCCATAGTCTTGCACCAGACACTTCAAAGGAGCAGTTAAATGATGATAAGCGATGCACAGGAATTGAAAGTGTAGTAGTCTACCGTGTGTTATCTTCATGAGAGGAGGAGAGTAAATTAAACTTTGAGGATAAATACTGGGGTTTAGATTCACTCAACAGACGAAATACGAGAGTTGCAATATGAATATATCGTCGTTTATCGATTTTTAATCAGGAGAGAATTCCATAATAGAGATATGAGTTGAAAATTTAATTGAAAATATAAACCTAATGCACGAGTTCATTGCCCTCTGTAATTTTAATGTTTGCTCCATGTTGGCATCTATCATTACAATATCACAATTATTAAAAATATGAGGGTCTGGATAAGTTTAATTTTCATGCTTAGTGAAAGAAGTGATTGGCGAGTATTGAGAGGGTGAAGTGACGAGTGAATTTTCCTACAGATGCATGTTATGTGCTCATTCCAGTCTAGTGTGTCACTTATGGTAATCCCACGATTTTTAATGACTTCCGGAATGGTATAGCTACACCACAAAGCAAAAGTGAAGGCAATAACCACTTATTAATAGTATTTAACTGCCTTTGTTGTCCTATTATAATAGCTTGTGTCTTTTTAAGATTGATTAATTAATAAACAGTTCTTATTAGAATTGGAGCTAATCAGGTTTAAAATAGAATTCATCTGATGAATTCCAAACTCAATATCAACAGCTTTACAGTGATAATATATTTGTAGGTCATCTGCATATAAATGATACTTACAATTGCTGAAGTGAGAAGATATATAATTGATATATAGAGTAAACAGAAGAGGTCCTAGCATAGATCCGTGTGGAACACCTGTTTGCTTCGTCTTCCAGTCCGTAATCATACCGTTTATGATAACATGTTGTCCCTGATTGGTGAGGTATGAATCAAAGAACTGAACAGCAGAGGGACTCAGATTAAATCTTTGTAGTTTCGATAATAATGTGTCAATATTTACTGTGTCAAACGCACTACTGAAGTCAAGTAAAATAAGTATTTTCACTTTCCACTCATCTGTAGCTCGTCCAACGTCGTCTGTAATTCTTAGTAGTGCCGCCCCTGTGCTATGTCCTTTCTTGAAACCAGATTGGAAGGGGCCATGCAGAGAATATTTTTCCAGGTATTGTTCAATTTGCTTATTGATCAATTTTTGTAGAGCTTTAGACAGTGCTGAAAGAATGCATACAGGACGAAAGTCAGATGCTTTATTAGCTGGCGACCTTTTCGGAACTGGAACAACTTGTGCATCTTTCCACTTTTTCGGAAAATAACCACGGGAGAGGCATGCCTTAAATAAGTCAGCATTAATCGGCAATATAATATCCATGATGTTAGTTAGAAATTAAAAAATAGGGATTTCATCAGCCCCGTTGCATGGGATTAAATTGAAATCAGTTCTCGTCTCACTTCAGACTCTGAAACAGTTCGAAATTCGAAACATGGGCGATCAGATTATTGTTGTCGTACTATAGACTTGACGGTGGCTTGCAATATATCGTGTTCAGGAGTAAAATAATCTGTTGAAAAGTGTCTGTTAATCTCGTCTAGTGGTATTTCTGGTTTAGCATGGTTCACAGGAGACCTTCCAATACCTAATGATCCAAGTTGTCGCCAAGTACTACCAGCGTTCATATTATTGGATAGACGCCGGAAGTAATCGAATTTCTTATTGCGGATAATTTGTTTAATTCGATTTCGCAGTACACGGTATTGTTCGAATGTGTCAGCTGATAAATTTCGTCTGAAACGTCTACATAATGAATCACGCCGAGTCATCAGAGATTTGATTTCAGTTGTCAGCCGCGGACAGGGCGGGCATGTTACTTTCACGCAGCGCTTAGGGGCATGATTATTGCAAAGTTCATGAATATGAAAATTAAATTTTCCAGTTTTTCATCTATATCATTCATTAGTATTATGTCACCCCAAAGACATTTACATGCATCTTGTTTTAGGTGTTGGAAATCAATATTTTTAAAATCTCTAAAAGTTACGTATTTATCCTATCGGAAGCATATTATCCCCATGTGTTAAGCAATGGTAAGTGATAAAAACAAAGTTGTGCATAATGAAGGGTGAGAGAGATAGCAACAGCGCGTTCATTGTTTTTTCTCTCATACACGCCCTGTTCTCTCTGTTACACCAGCTGACGGAACTAACGCTTGTATTAGCACGGCTTCCAGGATCTTACTTCAACTTATCGTACTATAGGTAGCATTATCTGGCTATCCATCCTTACTCTACCCTGCACGGTGCTAGGCAGGGGCGTAACATTAGCAAAAAGCCGAACAGGGCGGTTTTGTAAAACAGTCGAAATAATTGTGGGTTATTTTACATTTTTTTCGTAGAGGAATTGCCACTTGGCTGCATCTAGCAGCAGTTATTACAGCACATCTATAAACAATGCTTGCCCTTGCCTTCTCTCATAACATCGCGGCACGTTCCTCACGAAAGCCTACACCAAATTACAGTCGAACCTCGATATCTCGAACCTCTATTACTAGAATTTTCAGTATCTCGAAGTAACTTCAATTGCCCGACCGTTTGTCCTACTCTTCACGTGTATTTATTGCTCTATTAATCGAAATTAGGTTACACGAATTTCTCGATTTCTCGAAGCAAATGTTTCCTCTCTTGAAGCAAAACATACTCTGTAACTCGAATTTTTACAACATTGACTGTGCAATACAGAATTTATAGTTTGAGAAGAACAGTTAACAGGTAAAGAAAGAGTTACAGTGATGCTGGGAGCTAATATAACGGGAACCGAAAAACAAACTTCTAGTGATAGGAAAATCGGTTGAAGCCTTGCTGTTTGTCGAGTGTGAATTCAGTACCGGTCACGTACGAAAGCAATCCCGGAGGTCGCAGATGACAAGCTCCATTTATGAATCTTGGCTACGTGGCTTCGAACTTACATACAGAGTCAGTCGAATGAAAATGACAGTGTTTCATACAGCAATAAATCGTTGAAAAGTATATGGAAGGAAAGAAGGTTAACAGTAAAAAAACAGAACAGATTTTTTCCAAAGGTGTTAACGGAGGTATGTTTCTTGTTTCACTACTGTATGTTTTCCCATGATACTGTAGAGCACAGCTGTTCGATATACCAACAGTAATTACCAAACTATCTCAGTCGGAGTCCCACAGGGCTCAGTGTTAGGACCGTTACTTTTTCTTATTTTTATTAACGATATTGGTGACTTACATCTCAGAGGTAGATTATCACCTTTTCCAGATGACACCAATATATTCTATACCGGTGATAACATTCAAGAACTTGAACAAAATATGCAGCATGGTGCAAATTTAATTGAAACGTGGTTCTGTAAAAATCGATTTACAATCAATCTGACAGAAACCAATTATATTTTATTTCATAAACCTAAAAGTAATTATTTTTTAGATTTATTATTTGACGTTTTTTGGGCAATCAGTTCCTAGAGTAAAGGCTGCTAAATTTCTTGGACTAATTATTGACGAATCATTAACGTAGAAGAATCATGTTGAATCTATCTGTGACAAACTCATCCCAGCTATTGGCATTCTAAATAGACTGAAATACAAAGTTTCTCATGATTTATTGAAAAGTGTTTTCCAAGCGCTAATTGAGAGCCATATTACTTATATGATCCATATATGGGGATGTTGTACTAAGGAATTATTCACTAGAGTTGTTATGCTGCATAAAAGAGCATTGAAAATACTTTTTAAATTGTCTCCGTTAAGTCCTACTGAACAATTGTACAGACTATGTAATGTTCTCTCACTTGATAGCCTACGACAGAAATTTTCATTGGTTATGATATATAAAATTATTCGTAATTTGGCACACTCAAATACATCATGTAAAACAAATTCAGTAATTCACAATTAATACAAGAAATGTTAATAATATCCACTGCACTGTTATCCATTCAAATAAATATGGAATTAATTCCATATGGCATTATTCTGTTAGTCTCTACAATATAAGAACACCTCTCCAATAAAAATGTCCAAAAAGAAGTTAAATAATTATCTTAAGTAAAAAAAAAAGTAGATTTAATGAATTTTGAAACTGACTTTTACATTTTCTTTCTTGTATATTTAGTAGTTGGTGTGACTGCTTGTTTACTCTTACAGTGTATCATTATGAAACAATTCAGTTATACAAAACAAAACATATACCGGTGCATATGATTATTTTTATAGGATATATTAATATTTTATGGAATTAACGTAACTTATGTGTGATATGTAGTACTTAGCTCTATTCATGTAACCAAAATTACTATTAACTGATTTGATGTAACAAACTTGTACTACTGGAGTGTATTAATTTACTTTATAAATACTCTGAAGTCATGATAATATTAGAATGTACTGCACTACAGTGAGCTTCAGCTCAGGTGCCTCAGCTAATAAATAAAGAAATAAATTGTAAATAAAATTATTTTTAAATACTGTTAAAAGTACTGTGCCTACGTGATTAGAATTGAGGAGCTATCTGACGGTGAGATAGCGGCCCCGGTCTAGGAAGCCAAGAATAACGGCCGAGAGGATTCGTCGTGCTGACCACACGACACCTCGTAATCTGCAGGCCTCCGGGCTGAGCAGTGGTCGCTTGGTAGGCCAAGGGCTGTAGTGCCATGGGGAAGAAGGAAGACGAAGTTAAAAGTACTGTATAAGCCCGTAGATACTTATGATTCACTTATATGCTATAGGCTTACACGCTCAAAAATCGGTATTCTCTATATCTCGAAATTTCGATAACTCGAAATATAGATCAGCTTCCAATGTGATTCGAGATATCGAGGTTCCAATGTATTTAAAAATAATTATAGCAAAGAAAATGGAAACCAAAATAACCACGTTTTCGTTAGAACATGATACTCTGATGAGTTGTGCATCTGAGATCGTATTATGCACAAATTTCGCCGAACACTTAATTTCTTTCATACATTTATTCGATAACAGTGCCAATAAAATGTTGGTGTAGTAACAATCAGTCAACACAGTTTCGAACAAGCTCTCTTGGCGCGAAGTTAATGATAGACTAGACTTATTAGCAGTGGCGGCGATAAGGACCCCACAGACCCCGCGGAGCGGGGAGCCCATGGCTTGTGAGTGGCCCACGACTGTTTATTAATTCAGTAGCTGAAGAGTGATTTTACATATTGATAAAGGTACAGCACACAACATATTATTATTTGTACTACAGAGGGTTATTCCAAACTTAGGCCGTCGTAGTATAGAGCTTATTTCGTCAATATGAAGGAGTACGGTAGTTATTTCTGAAAGAATGTGCATTTTCCAACCTGTTCCAATAATAACCATCCATTGTTGCCACTCACAACAATGAACAAGTCTTTCGAAGTACCGGTAATTTGTCAGTTCTGAAAACCCAGTAGTCAGCGAGGATGCGATAACAAAGACATCCTCCTTACCTAAACTCTAAATACTTAAGTTTCGAGCCTGTTTATAACTCTCGGCAGTGCAGCTAAGCAGGATTATGATGGACGGTTGAGTTATAAATTTTTTGGTCCCAGGAACGAGATTATTTCTTAATATTGTGACGGTCAGCGTGTTTTGGTTACTATAATTGCAATATTCATTTCTTGTGTGTGTGTGTGTGTGTGTGTGTGTTCGTACCATATGAATGAAAATCCACAGCCTGTTTCCAGTCATTCGACCGGGTCAGGAATGGAATGAATGAACCTCCATCTAGCGGCGAGGATAGGAATTGTGCCGACTGTTGATGCCTGTCGCACTGCTATGGTCGTACCATATAAATATAAGTGTATTATTTTAATTCCTTCGATTTTTAAAATTAAATTATGTTATTATTATTATCGTTGCGTCGTTGTTGTTCACTGTAATAATATACAACCCTGTACTATTAAATCAAATTGTAACTTTCCTTATCAGGAAATGAGGGGCCCATTTTTTTCAATTATTGCGGGGGGACCTGAGCTTTTTAGCGTGCTAATGCTTATTAGCTGTGCAGTTTTATAGTTTTAATACTACATTTGAATAGTTTTTATTTAATTTTCTTCGAATATTCTTCTGTAAATGAAATGGCGTATGGCTTTTAGTGCCGGGAGTGCCCTAGGACATGTTCGGCTCGCCAGATGCAGGTCTTTTGATTTGACACCCGTAGGCAACCTGCGCGTCGTGATGAGGATGAAATGGTGATGAAGACGACACATACATCCAGGCCCCGAGCCAGCGAAATTAACCAATGATGGCTAAAATTCCTGACTCTGCCGGGAATCGAACCCGGGACACCTGTCACCAAAGGCCAGCATGCTAACCATTTAGCCATAGATCCGGACATATTCTTCTGTGGTGTAATCGAACAAATTATTATAACTGAGACTTCGGTATCGGCTGCATAGTATAGTTCTGTAGTTACAGAAAAAGCTAGATCAGACTAATAAATCAACCCTAGTAAATGCAATTTGCTTTACGTCACACCGACACAAGATAGGTCTTATGACGACAATGGGATAGGAAAAATCTAAGAGTGGGAAGGAAGCGACCGTGGCCTTAATTAACGTACATCCCCAGCATTTGCTTGGTGTGAAAATGGGAAAAGACGGAAAGCCATCTTCAGGGCTGCCGACAGTAGGGCTCCAGCCCACTATCTGCCGAATGCAAACTGATATCTAATCTACATGACCCGAGCAGCCCAGCTACTTACCCAGTTCTAGTCAGTACATGATTTAAAATACATTATTCATCACGAAGACAAATCTCTACCATTTCATCCCATGATGTTTAGTAAATGGTTCGTACAGAATGAGGAGGAAATAGGGGGATTATTCACTGAAGCCTACAAGGAATCTACAGAACATCCCATGGTTAGAAAATCCCATAAACATGACTATTTTTTTTACATTTTTTTTACGTCGCACCGACACAAATAGATCTTATGACGACGATGGGATAGGAAAGGACTAGGAGTGGGAAGGAAGTGGCCGTGGTCTTAATGAAGGTGCAGCTCCAGCATTTGCCTGGTGTGAAAATGAGAAATCACGGAAAACCATCTTCAGGGATACCGACAATGAGGCTCGAACTCACTATCTCATGGATGCGAGCTCA
Organism: Anabrus simplex; assembly: GCF_040414725.1. NCBI lineage: Eukaryota > Metazoa > Arthropoda > Insecta > Orthoptera > Tettigoniidae > Anabrus > Anabrus simplex. Next base: position 466,012,957 of record NC_090267.1, read on the forward strand.
CAGCTGCGCACCCCTAACCACACGGCCAACTCTCCCGGTGACTATATTTCACAGTGGTCGACTACAATTACATGAAAAGTGTCTCAAGCATAATATCTAACAAGGAGAGGTCAGACCCTGCAGTCAACCGATTTCAACGAGCTGCAATGTACCTAGGCCTAAACGTTCTCACATTTACTGCTGGATCTCTCTCTCTCTCTCTCTCTCTCTCTCTCTGTGTGTGTATATAAATTAATTTGAGGTAGAAAATGAATTTCACTGCAGTTTGCCTAATATTTTTATTCGCATTTTTACCTTCACGTTTCCTCAAATAATAATTTAATTTGTATAAAAAATATAGCTACGGCGGGACTCGAACTCACTTCGTCGCGGTTGGTAGACAAGTGTTGCAACTCTCCTAGTATATACGTGTTGCATTGAAATGGGGGGTTCATCAATTTTTCGGAAATTATTAGGTTGCGAACCTGACATGTTTAAGTAAAATGTGTTCGCCTTTTAGTGTTCTATCTTGGTCCGAAGCGGATCCTGCCTCATGACATTTTTTGTCCGTAATATTTTCGAAAACCAAAGCGTATTGACCGAAACCCTCAAACACGAGGTACTGTTGAGTGTCCCTCAACAGGTACATTAAGCTCGTTGAAATAGATTGGACGCAGGGTCTGACCCCTCCTTGTAAATACTACAAGCAACTGTTGCACTGGAGACACTTTAAGGTGTTTTTTTTTTTTTTTTACGTCGCACCGACTATCTCCCGGATGCAAGCTCACAGCTGCGCGCTCCTAACCGCACGGCCGGCCAACTCGCCCGGTACTGTAAGTTTCAATCTGTTGGGAACTCTCATCTATTTTCAATGTCTTCTAGTACTTTGTTCATTGTGGCTTTGGTAATTAGATATCTTTCTCCTGACAACTCTAAAAGGTCGTCTTTTTCTTAGTATGGGTTGTCCTTTACCTTCTTCAGTTTATAAATAGTCCTCAAACTTACGTCTTCTACATGCCTCCATTTTGAAGTTTAGACAAGGCTACTGCCATGTTAATTTAACACAAGTATTAACCATTTGTTAGAGTTAACAATACTTGATGAGACAATCATTTCGTTAAATTATGTGTTACGTCCTCTTAACAGCAGTGTTAACACTTAACATTCGTTGAAGAAACGGATTCTCAGGGTAGGAAGAAAACAAAAGTTGACCAAGAGAGGTCAGATAGTAAGATGAAGTTGAGAAGCCTGACACAGTTGAATGAAAGCGATATCAAACTCAGTTGCGGGAACCGTGTACATCAACTCACGCTCCCAAGTCGTGATCCCACGTTCCCCTATTAGTGACCTTTTATGACAGGCAGGGGATACCGTGGATGCATTCTGTCACCACCCCATGACAACAGGCCCATCAGACTGAGCTGAAATTGAACCCGCAAACCTGGGTTCAGAACGCCCAATCTTTAGAATATAGTAAGTGATAAAATGAAATACTTTTAATCATTTAATTCCATGCAATACACATTTTAATGAACAACCATGAAAGAACAACACCCTCCTCAGACTATAAACAACCTATACTCGAGCGAATGGAGAAATTTCGAAATATAAAGAATATCGTTTTTGAGCATGTATAGCGCATAATTGAATCATGTGTATCTACTGATACATCAATTTTATCAGTATTTAAAAATATACAAAAAATATACAAAAATATAAAAACAAACTATTTTACGGCATCACTTTAATTATAACCTTTATTGCAGCAACTTTTTAAAAGACAAGAAACATACCTCCATTAACACCTTCGGAAAAAAGTTCGTTTGTCTCTTCTGTTTGTTACTGTTAAGCTTTCCTCCCTTCATATTGAAACTTCTCGTCAATACACGCAGCCGAGATTCATAAATGGAGCTTGTCATCCGCGACTTTCAGGGTTGCTTTCGTACGAGACCGGTAATTAATTGACACCCGAGAAACGGCGAGGCTTCACCGATTTTCCGATCACTAGAAGTTTTAGTTTTTCGGCTCCCGTCATATTAGCTGCCAGCATCACTGTAACCCTTTCTTTACTTGTTAACTGTTCCTCACAAACCACAAATGCCGTATTGCACAGTTAATGTTGCACAAAATTCGAGTTAGCAGAGTAGTTTTTTGCTTCAAGACAGGAAATGTTTGCTTCGAGAAATCGAGAAATTCGTGTAACCGAATTTCGAGTAATAGAGAAATAAATACACGTGAAGAATAGGACAAACGTCCGGGATATTGAAGTTACTTCGAGATACTGAAAATTCGAGTAATGGAAGTTCGAGATATGTTAGTAATGCTGGAGTTAACGAATCTGGACAAATAAATCTTGACATGTTCTGTCGTATAATATGCAATGCTCGATGTCACATTGAACTGAGCAGCTCAAGAGTAAATGCAAATGTAGTTCGAAACTGCGAAGTTCAACTCCAACTGCGTCTATGTAGGGTAGGTTAAGAAATAATACAACTTTAACGCTTTTCAGTCTGTTGAAAACACAAGTAATAACACACTACTAATTAACTAAGAAACGGGTATGTTGTAGTGCTCGTCAGGCTAAAAAAGCTTTATAGATACACTAGCTGGTGTAACCGCGCTTCGCTACAGAATTCTACATTGTATACAGAATTCTAGATGAAGTCGTGTACACGCTGTGAATAAGATTTCTTTATTAAATTGCTAGCAACATAGGTATTTAAAAATTACATATTAGGCGCCTTTCCTTGAACTACCACTTTATCCCAGCGTGAATAAAGTTATTTATAGCCTGTACTATATTGCTTTATACTCCGACTTAACATACCGATTTCCATTCAATTCTGTTTACCCATTTTCCCGAGATTCGGCATTGATATGGACTTAGCAACAAAAATCGAAATTCATGAATAAAAATGAACAAGTTATAAATTAGCTGAAATTTAATTCTATACAACTTCAGTTATGTAGTATTTGTCGATAGGACCACTAGTAACAAAGATTATTGAAAATTGATTTTTAGGCCTTCCCCTAAACTACAATTTCACTCAGCATGAATAAAATTATGTATAACCTAGATTTTAGCGCCTTATTCTCCGACTTTACATACCGATTTTCATTCAATTCTGCGCGTACATACAAACAGATAGACAGAAATGACGGAAAAATAAAAAGTGCACTTTCTTGTTACTGTGGACACGACCGATACAGAAATACAATTATTTCTTTAATTCTGCTCAATGTACAAACAAAACTCTTATTTTGTACGTAGATTAACTGAGTCGACATTAAATGGTATGGCTTCATTACCAATCTTTCTAAGGCTAAGAAAAATGTCTCCAAAAAAATTCTTATACACGTTTCCGATACATTTGATCGAAAAATTGGATTACATTCTCGAAGTATTTCAACGCCGCTAAAGTTAACTCACCACCGGGCTCAGCTCTGTGAGACTCATCTTGGCACTATAAAATAACTCTAGCTACTGGATCCGGTCGCCATTACACAGCCCCTAATATACTCGTTATCAATAATTGACCTTCGCTGCTCTACAATGTCGTTGCAAAAGTTATGCACTTGCTCGCCTGACCAATGCTGATGCAACACGGATAGCATCATTGCATTTCTAATCATCTTATTTAAGAAAAGAAAAGGAGGGAGGGGGTGGGGAACGTACAAAATGTGTTTAAAAAACGAACTATTTTATTATTTCTTCAAATCAAAATTTGCTGTAAAGGGATGAAAAAATTACAAGGTATTATATTTTCACAACTGTCTAAAAAATAATAATAATAATAATAATAATAATAATAATAATAATAATAATAATAATGTACCTCCATCGGGCGCGTCCCATTGGAATTGGGGAAGCTCGCTGGCTCTGCCGCCAGCAGAGTCAGAGGGTAGTAGGGAAATAAAATACCACCGTGAAAAAAAAAAAACTGGTCCCTTGCCAGGGTTACGGCGAAGACTGGTAAATGACCAGAAGCCAGAAAACATCTTGAGGCAACCTCTAGGGCTAACAACCCTAGTTGTAAAAGGATGGGTACCCGTCCAAAGCAAAGTCAAGTCAAAAAGCATGATAGCACAACATTTCAAGAAACATACCCCAGGGAGTAAATCTTCGGATAAATCCCTCGTCGTGAACGCCACGGCGCACGAGTCTCGTTCGGATTCTGGGGGAGACTCGACATCATGCAAGAGACGAGTCGGAGCGTCTCGGTGTACCCCGAAGAGTCAAAAACTCAGGCCAAAATCTAAAACCTTTCTAGCAACTTTCAACATAAACATAAATTCACTTACACAAACTCTCAAGCTGAAAACCCTCACCAAAGCTCTTCACGAAAATCAGATATCCATAGTGGCCCTACAGGAAACTAGGTACCCAGATGAAGAGATTTTTGAATCTGAAGGCTACCGATTTTTCAAGAGCAAAGCGCAAAGAGGAATCCTCAATGGAGCTGTGATGCTTGGAACCGCGTTTGCTGTTAGAACCAAGATCCTTAAATCGGTTGCAAATTTCGAACCTGTGAATGACAGATTGTCTATACTCACAATTAAATGCGCGAACAAAACCTACGCCCTAGTTAACGCACATGCTCCTACAAACGATAAGAACAAGTCTGATCCAGACGAAGTCGATAATTTCTGGGACCTACTGGATGAAAAAATGAACAAAATCCCCAAACACCATGTCAAGCTTCTTTTGGGTGACTTCAATGCCCAACTAGGTCGTGAGCAGAAGTACAAGAAAGTTATAGGAAATTACCCTGCTCACTAAAGAACCAATCCCAACGGCAAAAGACTGGTGACCATTTGCGAATATCACAACCTGCAGGTCATGTCGACCCACTTTCGCCATCTACCCAGAAAGCAAATGACTTGGCGTTCTCCCGTCCAAGCTCTCGGAGAGTTCCAAATTGATCATGTTGCGATCTCCAGGAGAAACAGCCCTGAGATTATGAATGTCAAGGTAAAGAAAGGCATCAATGTGGCCTCAGATCATTATATGTCTCTTATAAAATTCAAACCAATTCCCGCAAACACAAGGAAGACAACCAAACAGATCACACGCTTAGACAATGATAAACTTCGGCAAAGGGTCGAGGAGTTCCAGGAGAAGGCTAAACCAAATGACTGTGACTTTAACAACGCCAAAAGTCTCCTTGTTGAGGCCGCCAAAGACGTTGCAGAAATCAAGAGAAGCAAAAAGCATGCCTGGTGGAATGGTACCTGCGAATCAGTCCTCCAAGAAAGACTCAATGCGTGGAAACAGTACTACTCTACGAAATCAGAAAATGATTGGGAAACCTACAAAACCCAACGTGCCCAAGCAGCTAGGGTGTTCAGAACTGAGAAACGTAAATACGAAAAATCTCTCATTGAAAAGATAGAACAAAACTTTAGGAAGAATGAAAGCAGAGAGTACTACAGAGCCTTCAAACGCAAACTCACTGGCTATAAACCACCATCTCTATGCTTTGAGCGAACGGACGGCACACTGTCGACGTCAAATGAAGAAAATTGCAGCATTTTGGCATATTACTTCAAGAATTTACTTAATTGCTCTAAACCGCAAAGCGCCATTGAGACCAAGGAACCCTTACTCAGGTACCCAGATTCCAGACCATCCGACAGAGATGAAATCAAGCGCCACATTGCCCGTCTCAAAAATAACAAAGCGCCGGGGGAAGACTCAGTAGTAGCAGAACTATGGAAATATGCCCCAGAAGAATCACTTGATATCTTGCAAAAGCAAATAGAAGAAATTTGGAACAAGGAGACCCTACCCGAAGATTGGAAAATAGCTTTGATCCATCCATTACACAAAAAAGGCAGCATGAAGAACATCAACAACTACAGAGGAATATCTTTGCTACCCGTGACTTACAAAATTCTATCACTTGCCATCCTGGAGCGTTTGGAAGCACGAGTCGAACATCAAATAGGTGAATACCAAGGAGGGTTCATAAAAGGTCGCTCAACAGCTGAACAGATCCAAAATCTCAAAACGATCATCAGATCCAAGCAGTATGTGTCTGTCTTTGTGGACTTTAAGAAAGCGTACGACTCCATTGACCGGGAAGTCCTGCTAAACATCTTAAATGAATTTGGAGTTGATTTGAAACTGATGGCATTAATTAGAGCCACCCTGACCGATACAAAATCCAAGGTGAAGTTCCACGGATGTCTCTCGCATTCCTTTGACATCAAAACAGGAGTCCGACAAGGTGATGGGCTATCCCCGATACTCTTCAACTGTGTTCTTGAAAAGATCATCAGAACCTGGCGGGTGAGATTACAGGAAACCAACTACAGTCCATTGAGAATAGGAACCAAATCCAAGGGGATCGCAACAGACTGCTTAGCATTTGCCGATGATATTGCTGTTCTCTCAACCGACATAGAAACCGCTAGAGCTCAAGTTGAAATTTTAAAGGAAATTGCCGTACAAACTGGTTTGCAGATATCGTTTGAGAAAACAGAAGTAATGACTAACATCAAAGAGGCTCCACCAAAACTCCATACAAAATACGGGGACATCACCCGAGTAGACAAATTCAAATACCTGGGTGAGATCATCATGAAAAATGGACTGGACAAAGAATAACTTCAGGAGCGAGTACGCAAACTGGAAATAGCCTACCAAACATCCCGCACAATCTACAACAAAAAATAGTTCTGAAGCCAGTAGTTCTATATGCAGCCGAAACCCTGTCTCTAAATGCCAACAGAGGACTCCTTGAAGAACTGGAGAAAAGAGAGGAATCTTGGGATCAAAGTACAGAAATGGAATCCATCAAAAGAGATCCAACAAGGAAGTCTACAGCAAAATAGAGAAAATTACCGACACAATCAGGAAAAGACGGGCACGAATTTACGGTCATCTGAAAAGAATGGACAGAAGAAAGTTAACTAAAGGAATCTTTCACTTTTTTTATTCAAACCCCAAAACCACAATTCCCTGGTTTAGAAATACCAAAGAAGACCTGCAAATGCTACATATCTCAGCTGAATACGCCCTTAACAGAGATCTCTTCCGCAAGAAAATATTGACGAACGGGCTAAACCGAGATGAGCAACCGAAGAGAAGACACGGTGCCCCTTGGACAGAGGAGCGTAAGCAGGCCCACTCACAAAGAATGAGGGAAATTTGGGCTCTAAAGAAGGCCAAGTTCAGTGTCAAATGCAACAAGACTTAACGTGTCCTTGATGGCCCCAGCGAATTATATATATAATAATGTCCGCCTCTGTGGTGCAGTGGTTAGTGTGATTAGCCGCCACCCCCGTAGGCCCGGGTTCCATTCCCGGCTCTGACACGAAATTTGAAAAGTGGTACGATGGGTGGAACGGGGTCCACTCAGCCTCGGGAGGTCAACTGAGTAGAGGTGGGTTCGATTCCCATCTCAGCCATCCTGGAAGTGGTTTTCCGTGGTTTCCCACTTCTCCTCCAGGCAAATGCCGGGATGGTACCTAACTTAAGGCCACGACCGCTTCCTTCCCTCTTCCTTGTCTGACCCTTCCAAACTTCCCATCCCCCCGCAAGACCCCTGTTCAGCATAGCAGGTGAGGCCGCCTGGGCGAGGTACTGGTCATCCTCCCCAGTTGTATCCCCCAACCAAGAGTCTGAAGCTCCAGGACACTGCCCTTGAGGCGGTAGAGGTGGGATCCCTCGCTGAGTCCGAGGGTAAAACTAACCCTGGAGGGTAAGCAGATTAAGAAAGAAATAATAATAATAATAATAATAATAATAATAATAATAATAATAATAATAATAATAATAATAATAAGACTGGAAGCTTGTGGCTTAATGAAGTACAGAAGGACTTGGATTCGGATGGGATTTCAGATATTGATATAGAAGATCGTTCCAAATATTGTGCTATGGTGTAGTCTTGGACCCCACCACCTAGAGTCCCTAGAAGTCGGAAGCCCCTTTCACAGGAGAGAAAGGAGAAATTATCAGCAGGGCTCAAGAGATATTGGGAACAAAGAAGAGCATCGAGGAAGAACTAGTCACCAGCGCTCCTTAGTGGTGTTAAATCAATAATAAATAATAATAATAATAATAATAATAATAATAATAATAATAATAATAATAATAATAATAATAATAATAATAATAATCGAAACCGACTTTCAACCTATTAGGTCGTGTTACGTACATTTAGTACGTGTTGAAGATCTGTTAAGTACAGAATAAAAATGGCCAACCGGAGACCGGTGGGACCCGAACCTACAACCTCCCGATTTCACGTCGGTTGCTCTACTTTGTTGGGAATCACCATAGCTCAATTGGTAGAGCACCCGACGCCAAATCGGGAGGTTGTGAATGCCTTACGAATATGAAAACAGAATGCCTATATCTTCAATGGTTTAGAAGTTATTTTCGTGTAACATGTTAGGTGAATAACCCTGTATAGTTTCTGATAATGCTAAAGCCTTTACATCCAACCTCTTCCGTAAATTCTGTTTTGATCTGTCTATATCACATGTAACTACATCGGCGTATTATTCTCAACCATCTCTGGCTGAGCGGGTCAATCGTAATGTTAGATCTGCTCTAATTGCTATAATTGAAAATCATTCCAGGTGGGATACTGCACCCATCGGATGAGTCTGATTGGCAACATCTTAATAATTGTATTTGTATATAAATAGTAATAGCCAGCGTTCTTAAACAAAGGGACAGCATTGGAAATTTCTGGTAGCTAGCTCGTGAGAATGAAGCCTTGATGGGAACCCACGCTTCTTTCTCTGCTAAAAATAAATTATTGGACACCTGTTGTTGCGTCATCTTTTGGAACTGCGTAATAGGAGTGGAAAAGTACTGGCAGGAGTGAGTGAGATGGAAAATCATGGTTCTAGATACCCGAATCCCCTTATTCTGGAATGAACTCGTCCATGTAGATGAACAGCGGAGTAAGCGCTCCAATCAGATTGCTGCATTTAAATAATTTCAAAATTAGCGCGACCAAATGACATGTGGCTTGTAATTAATCCCTGTCAGTATTTAAGGAAGATTATATCAAGAGGAGATGTCAGTAATTATTGTAATAATTCTGAACTAACTTATTGGTTTGTGGCAAATGGATTGGAATATTGTGTATCCAGATGTTTGTTATCACCGGCAGTGGGAACCCCTTGCCAGCGTGGAGCGTGGTTCACCAGCGCGGCAGAAGATATAGTCCAACTAACGCCTACTGTATTGTAAAAGTAATTACGAACAATTTAAGAGTCATGGTGCGTCATGGCAGTAACAAGAATTTATGCAGTCTGTGTGTACAAGGCATTTCATGTTTTCAGTAACTTTGTTTTGGAGCTACCCAGCATTCCTTTAGTTGGGATTTTTAGTGGCAAGAATTAGTGTTCCTACGCCGATTAATGCGCCAACATCCCCCGAGTAGTGGCTTCTCACGGGTCAGTCATCATCAAGAGTCTTGTGGCGGTCAGACGTGTCTTAACTTTGCTCCGTATTCAAGTACAAAGGTACAGAATTGTGTGTATTTATTACTACAGTGGAGGTGGAAATACGCTTTATAAACAGTAGTTGAGTTGTTAAGGTATTTAAAACCGCCCGAGTGAGTGGAGTATTAAATTGACAGATTTTACAAGTGTTCAGTTTATGCAGGGTGAAGACGAAACTTTGAATTATGCAGTAGTTGCATCTTAGGTAACTTCAGTTGGAGTGTGTAGCCCGCAGAGCAACCCAAACAGTTTTAAAATATATATGTAAGCCGTAAATAGTGGAGAACAATTAGCCTGCTACAACGGAGCTGTTAGTATGTTTGAAACATTTGAGCGGAGGAAATACTCTCCCTCTCTATAGTATTTAGGTCGAGTGGGGGTGGACACTTTCTCCCTCAGCTGGGTCTTTACAAAGGAAACCGTTGAGCCCATGAAAGACGTCGCTACGTGAGAAGCAGCAGTGTGTTAAAGCATAGTACGTAAAATCCGGCCTAAGTTCCAAAATATCTGAGTACTGCGTATGTGTGTATATATGTATTACAGTGTAATGTCTAGTTTTAAAACAAGTTGTCGTGTTTAATATTATGAGCAGGAAATAAACGTGTGCAAAGTGTCAAGCAAGAGTGAAAAGTAGTAATATAAGCCAATGCCGGATACAGCAAGAATGGTCAATGATATTAACATGTTGGTCATGAATCTGTAAGACAACATGGCTGCCTTTAGTCCTGGTGATCCCGAAATGCCATCAATGTGAGTACACAATCTCATGTTTGATTTAAAATCTAAAGCTTTCCTTTGATAATGGTATCTTTATTTAAATAGGTATGCGAGTGACGATGATGTAATTATGAAACCCGAGTACACAGCCAGAAAATTAGGATAAGTCTGTTTATGAGTAGTGTAAAATATTATTCATTATTATTATTATTATTAATCGTGTGTGTACAAAATTTGATCTGGTAGTATCGAACTAGCTATATTTTTGAGGCAATTATAGTGAATGATTCGCATATACCCGCACTATTATTATTACTATCAGTAGCATTGTCAGTGTTGCATTTAGGCGGAATTTTATTTGTCTCACGCAAGCACAGTTATCGTGGTGGAAGAGTGAAGAAGTCAATTAATGATAATATAACATATATATATATATATATTTAATAGTTACTGTCGAGAATTCTGTTGGGACGACAGTAACACTGATACTTCCACATATTGGTTGCTATGGCAAGTAACGCGGTTAGACAGTTGAGTGAACAATGCTAAATAAAAGGATTTATTTTTGGCTCAGGTAAATCAAAGTGTTGTCGAGTAAAAGAAACGATATTGAGCAACGGTAATTTATTTGGGATGTCTGAAGGTCCGTAGTTGAGAGTATATGGTAACACATGAGGTTATTTACCTGAAGATAATTATGGAGAACAAAGAGTATGGTGAACATATTCTCAATAAATAATGGAAATGTAGGTATCAGCGTGAGAGCTGAGATGCATGCAGAATAAGAAATGGTGATGACGTCGTAAATGAATAAATGTGAGGAAATAAATAAGCCAGTTAAAGAAGGTATACGAGTTAAAAGGACCAAATGATACATATAAATGGTTTAGCCGTGACACAATATCGTTTTATTCAGAGTAAAATTATAGTACGCATTTGAATGATATTTTAAAGTTAGGTTGGTAACATGGATCACGCAACTGGGCTGGTGTGGATGCTTGCCAGTAGGGACTACTTTATTTGGTTTTCAGCAGATGATTATTATTATTATTAATATTAAATATATTTATTATTTTTATTTGCCTCATATTAGCCATCATTTAGGTACATTCTTTTATTGTCTGTGCATTGTCTATGTATTTTATTCTGAAGAAACCACATTAACATTTGCAATGGGTCATGGCTGGGTTTCAGCGAATTATAAAATGTTGAGACGCTGAAATAAGCCAAAAATGTGGTATGTGCAGATGACAAGGTTCATCTATGTATATATATTAGTGGAACTTTAGGTATTAGGATAGGATTTCTGGCTGCGTTATCTCGCTTGGTGTACATATTAGTATAAGTTAGTGTATGTTTTATTTAAAGTAGGGGAGTTGTCTTTTCCAGATTAATTTACGGTATCTAAGTAAGGGTCACTCGCATGTATGAAAGCAAAGCTTTAGATTTTGTGTGCAACAACAACCAAGGTCCATTATGTGAGTTAAAGTTACTGAATTCTCAGGTCAAGCAATTATTGTTTATTGCACCTGGAAGGAAGATATTGAGATTATGGGAACTCAGTAACAGTTTTGATCAGAGAAATATTATTATTATTATTAATATTGGTGAACTCTATTATGAGAATTTCATGGTTACGTCTTTACACAGTGGATCAGGTATTTCATCAAGTTGTGGTAATTATGGTTCTATAAATAAAGAAAACGCAGTAAGCACTGTTAAGAAAGATTCTATTCCAATGGTGTTATTCATGGCAAATGAATGTTCTAAGATAACTGACACAAACATATTATAATTTATTAGGATGGTGGATCAAGAGTACTGCAATTACAGGTCAGGTTAATATATTATTATTTATTATTATTATTATTATTAATATTGGATCTTATTATTTAACATTTACCAATGCAATTCACAAGCAATTAGGGAGTTTTGATGAATACCATATTAATCACTTGTGTCAGTCAATTGTGGATTTATTAATTAATTAAATAATAACATTTTATATTTTTTTATTTTATTCAATTTAACTACGATTTGGTTAACAACAATATTGGATTTTGGTAGGCGAATATTAATTCTTTAGGATTTTTTTATGATATCCAACATAAAAATAACAGTCATTAAGTGATAGTATTATTATCGTTTCAATTATTATTATTATTATTATTATTATTATTATTATTGTTATTACAATAGTATTATTATTATCATCTCGATGCATTGTAAATTCGTTGATATCACTACATTGGAGGATTTGAGTCACATGATAATGGTTTCCAGTGGTTAGTTAGGCAATTAATTATGTGATTAATAAATTTGAGTGCAAGTAAATTAGTAAAATTAATTAATTATTATATTATGGTAACTTATGGTATGTTTGTTTGCAAACTTATTTCACATATTTGAGAGATTAGTAATGACATTCCTAGATTTCATCTGCGCAAAATCGTCGTATTATTTCAATTATTATTATTATTATTATTAATATTATTATTATTATTACTATTGTATCACATTTTAGGTTGGTTTTCCAAACTTCAGATATGCATTTGGGATATACTGTGGAGACTTTCCTGTATTCTTTTAATTAGTTTACAATATAATTCAGTGATATCAAAATAATTTTATTAATTAATTAATATCGATATTTTTTTTAATATCTAAAAAACAATTTTATCTATTATAATTATTTTGACTGATGGCAAGTAGTATTTTGATGAATAACTTGAATTGGCTGTATAAAAATTTATTCACATCAATATTATTATTATTAATATTATTATTATTATCATTATCATCACTAAATGTTCTCATGAGTATATTGTTATTCAATTGATCCACCTGGTCTATAAACAACATTATCCTGGTAATTGTGTACAGTTACACAGACATTATATAATTGGATGAACAAATATGGGAAACATCATTTAAACAGATTTTATGGAAAATTATCAATATTATTCTTTAGGGATTAACGAGATGGTCATGTGTGTCATTAATGAGAGTTCTAGCTGTACAGTCTCATATGGAAATAATGTAACATTAACAAGTCTATTTTACATTTTATAAAATTTATTTACTTTTCTCTTTTGATTTATCAATAAAATTTTATACACATATTTAAACTCAAATCAGTCTGAGTCATAAATTATTGTAGTCAATAGTTTACCGAATGCACTATCCCTATGCATCCTGATTCGACGACAGGGACTGATCGCGCCTGAGAAGAGGACCTCACCACCTTCGGTAAGTATATTTTTTTTTAGGGCAGCCGAGGCAACATATGACATCTAATCTACACCGAAGGAGCTCTGCAAGGGTGCAATACGTCCCTGCATTGGTTGGACTTTGCTTTAAATTCGGCAGTTCATGAGTCTCACAAGTTCACACCAGCTTATCTTATGTTTAAATTTGTTCCTAACACGCCGCTCTCTAACCTTTGGTCACTTAATGAGGTATTACCAGGGACAATAGATCCAGATAATATTAGAGATCTATGGAAGAAGGCTAAGGCCAATCTTAAAGTGTCCCATGAAAATGTTAGGGAAAGATATGATCGTGCACGGAGGCCCACCAATTTAAAAGTTGGAGGTCAAGTCATGGTTAGGAATTTTGTTCCTGCGGGCAAGTTTGCCCCCAGATTCCATGGGCCGTGCATCATTTTAGATTTTTTGACACCATTTACATTATTAGTAAGCGATCCAGCCACAGAGAGGATCTTTGAGTTCACCTCTCCCAGGTGAAACCTGTATAATTGATTTGCTATTTTCGATAGCCACTAAATTTAGCAGGAGATTGAAGGTTATATTTTTTTTTATTTGAGGCCTTCTGCCCCAAATTATTTTATTTAATTATGTATATGACCTGCTATGTACGATCTTCCCCTCCGTTTTGCCTGCTGTCAATCTCTGGTGGCCATTACCAAGCCCCCATCTCCTGCATCCACGCACTATTGGCACACAAGCACTTTCCACGCCGCCCGCCCCTCTGATCTATATCTATATATATAAAGTAGCTTGTCCTGACTGACTGACTGACTGACTGATTCATCATCGCCGAGCCAAAACTACTGGACATAAAGAAATGAAATTTTGGCGATATATTCATATTATAATGTAGGTGCTCGCTAAGAGAGGATTTTTGGATATTCCGTCGCTAAGGGGGTGAAAAGGGGGGTGAAATTTTAAAATGAGTGTGTCTATATCTCAAAACTTTAAAAGTTTACAAATGTGAAAATTGGTATTTAGAATCTTCTTTAAAAATAAGGAAACACGTATTTTTTTGTTTTCAGACAATCCCAATAGGAGGGATGAAAAAGGGTGAAAAAGGGGTTGAATGCCTTTAATCAGGATACCGCTACTTATATCTCAGAAACTGAAGATATTACAGACCTCAAAATTGGTACTTTCGATCGCTGTCAAAAATAAAGAAACACATATTTTTTTGTTTTTGGAAAATCCAATTAATGCGAGGGTGAAAGGGGAGTGAATTTTTAAAATGAGTGCATCTATATCTCAAAAGTTTTAAAGTTTAGAGATGTAAAAATTGGTATTTAGAATCTTCATTAAAAATAAAGGAACACGTATTTTTTTGGTTTCGGAAAATCCATATAGGAGGGGTAAAAAGGGGTGAAAAATGGGTTGAATGCCTTTAAAGAGAATACATATATCTTAGAAACTGAATATATTACAGACCTGAAAATTGGTATTTGGGATCTACTTTAAAAATAAAGAAACAGGTATTTTTTTCGTTTTGGGAAAATCCAAATAATGGGGGGTAAAAAGAGGGATGAAATTTTTAAAATGAGTGTATCTATATCTCAAAACTTTTAAAGTTTATAGATGTAAAATTTGGTATTTAGAATCTCCATTAAAAATAAAGGAACACGTATTTCTTTGTTTTCTCTAAATCCCAATAGGAGGGGTGTAAAAGGGTGAATAATGGGTTGAATGCCTTTAATGAGGATACATATATCTCAGAAACTGAAGATATTACAGAAATGAAAATTTGTAAATGGGATCTCCTTTAAAAATAAAGAAACACGTATAGTTTTGCTTTTGGAAAATTCAATTAATGGCGGTTAAACAGGAGTGGCAAATTGGGGTGAATTTTTTGAAAGACTATATCTACAGAATATCTGAGAAGCGTAAAATGTTACAGACTTAAAAAGTGGGTAATTGGAATCTCCTGTAAGTGTAAAGAAACACAGGTGATTTGTCTTCGGAAACCCCACTAAAGGGGAAGTAAAAAGGGGTGAAATTTTAAAATGAGAATTTCTACAGTATATCTCAAAAAACTTAACATGTTACAGAAGTGAAAAATGGTAATTTTTTAATTCTCTTAAAAATAAAGAAATGTGTATTTTTAGTTTTCGGAAATACCACTTGGGAAGTGGGGGGGGGTAAAAGTGACTGAAAATGGTGTTGAATTCTTTTAATTAGGCTACTGATATCTCAAAAATGAAGATGTTACATACGTGAAATTTGATTTTTGGAATCTGCTTTAAACGTAAACAAACACGTATTCTCGGAAAATCCAATGAAGGGGGTTTGGGGGTTAAAGGATTGAAAAAATTAATTGACTTAATTGTATGAGAATACATATATCTAATAAAAACTAAAGTTGTTACAGACGTGAAAATTGGTGTTTTGATCTCTTTTAAAAAGAAAGAAAAGCGCGTTTGGGGGGGGGGGGAACAATCTTGGGTGGGGCGGGAGTGAAAAGGAGCTGTATTCCTTTCATGAGGACACATAAATCAAAAACTAAAGAGGTTAGAGTGGTGATAATTGGTTTTTAGAAGATCCTTTACTATCAAAGGAACAAGTATTTTTTGCCTTAATATCACTTTGTGAGGGGGGGGGAGTGTGAAAGGAAGTTAGAAAAAGTGAATTATTTTTAAGGGGATACTTATATCTCAAAACTGAAGGTAATAAACGTGAACATTGGTATTTGGAATCTCCTTTAAACATAAAGAAACACACCTTCTTTTAATTTTTGGGGGGTGGGGTAAATAAACTTAACGGCGGTGGGGTGTAAAAGGCGGTGAGACCAATTGATTTTAATGTTCGTAATGTACTTATAAGGAGCCTCCGTTGCTCAGGCGGCAGCGCGCCGGCCTCTCACAGCTGGGTTCCGTGTTTCAAATCCCGGTCACTCCATGTGACATTCGTGCTGGACAAAATGGAGGCGGGACAGGTTTTTCTCCGGATACTCCGGCTTTCCCTGTCATCATTCATTCCAGCAACACTGTCCAATATTTTATTTCATTTGTCACTCATCGATCATTGCTCCAGAGGGGAGCTTCGGCAGCCGGCACAATTCCTATTGTCGCCGCTAGATGGGGCTTTATTCATTCCATCCCTGATCCTGTCGAATGATAGGAAACAGGCTGTTGACTTTCGATGTACTTATTCTGATCATAAACCGATCATTTTTAATCTTTCCTGGGTTCTGTTTCAACAGCCATCTTTTCCTTCGGAGAACGTTCTTAGATTAGAGTAGATTCTCCTGGCATATAAATAAAAATTTAAACACATTTGAAATAAACGATAGGAATGATATTGACCGTCAAATTGTTCACCTCTATAATAAGGTCACTAATACACGGAGGTATGTCATTCGTATCGCCAGAAATCCCGCACACTTGCCTACGCGCGACAATGGTGCTGGCCACATTGTCAACAATGACAATGGCAGCAGATGTAATTTACCGCCAAGTAGCGGTCTTGCATATTGCTGTGGGGTCCAGAACATATAATAATAATAATAATAATAATAATAATAATAATAATAATAATAATAATAATAATAATAATAATAATAATAATAATAATAATAATGTTCTGGACCGTCGTCACATGTGTGGACCACGCCAGAAACGGGTCCTGGACGGCTAATGACTAAGAATGCAGTCCGGCCGCGGGTTCAGTAGGCTACCGCCAAGGCACCCAAGACGACACCACGACAGATCCCCTGAAGGATTTGATCCATATTAAAAATGATTATAGGAAAAGATGGCAAAGATTTAGGGACCCAACTAACTTGGTGGAATACCTGGGCCTAGCCCGGGAAGTACGAAATCGTTTTTGGAAAGAAAGATTGAAAAATGGGAGGAAACTTGCCGTAATCTATTAGAAAACGAGTCAGATCGCGAATTTTGGCGGATTCTCGCAGAAAACGGGTCAGATCGCGAATTTCGGCGGATTATATATCTAAAACAATAAGCATTCAATTATAAATTTCAGTATAATACCGTAGCGAAGCACGGGTATCTTGCTAGTATATATATAAAATAACTTGTCCTGACTGACTGACTGACTGACTGACTGACTGACTGATTCATCATCGCAGAGCCAAAAGTACTGGACGTAACGAAATGAAATTTTGGGGATATATTCATATTAAGATGTAGGTGCTCGCTAAGAGAGGATTTTTGGATATTCCTTCGCTAAGAGGGTGAAAAGAGGGGTGAAATTTTAAAATGAGTGTGTCTATCTCGAAAGTTTAAAAGTTTACAGATGTAAAAATTGGTATTTAGAATCTTCTTTAAAAATAAGGAAACACGTATTTTTTTGTTTTCAGAAAATCCCAATAGGAGGGGTGAAAAGGGGTGAAAAGGGGTGAAAAGGGGTGAAAATGGGGAAAATGGGTTGAATGCCCTTAATCAGTATACCAGTACTTATATCTCAGAAACTGAAGATATTACAGACCTGAAAATTGGTACTTTTGATCTCTTTTAAAAATAAAGAAACACGTATTTTGTTTGTACACTGACTGACAGTGACAATGCAACACCAAGGAGGAGTGGTTCGAAAGGGATGAAAGTTGGGGAAAAAACAGAGACGGCACGGATGAATAATTGATGTTTATTTCAAACCGATATGCAGGTTACACAATGCGCACGGCATCGACTCAGTAGGATGTAGGACCACCGCGAGCGGCGATGCACGCAGAAACACGTCGAGGTACAGAGTCAATAAGAGTGCGGATGGTGTCCTGAGGGATGGTTCTCCATTCTCTGTCAACCATTTGCCACAGTTGGTCGTCCGTACGAGGCTGGGGCAGAGTTTGCAAACGGCGTCCAATGAGATCCCACACGTGTTCGATTGGTGAGAGATCCGGAGAGTACGCTGGCCACGGAAGCATCTGTACAACTCGTAGAGCCTGTTGGGAGATGCGAGCAGTGTGTGGGCGGGCATTATCCTGCTGAAACAGAGCATTGGGCAGCCCCTGAAGGTACGGGAGTGCCACCGGCCGCAGCACATGCTGCACGTAGCGGTGGGCATTTAACGTGCCTTGAATACGCACTAGAGGTGACGTGGAATCATACGCAATAGCGCCCCAAACCATGATGCCGCGTTGTCTAGCGGTAGGGCGCTCCACAGTTACTGCCGGATTTGACCTTTATCCACGCCGACGCCACACTCGTCTGCGGTGACTATCACTGACAGAACAGAAGCGTGACTCATCGGAGAACACGACGTTCCGCCATTCCCTCATCCAAGTCGCTCTAGCCCGGCACCATGCCAGGCGTGCACGTCTATGCTGTGGAGTCAATGGTAGTCTTCTGAGCGGACGCCGGGAGTGCAGGCCTCCTTCAACCAATCGACGGGAAATTGTTCTGGTCGATATTGGAACAGCCAGGGTGTCTTGCACATGCTGAAGAATGGCGGTTGACGTGGCGTGCGGGGCTGCCACCGCTTGGCGGCGGATGCGCCCATCCTCGCGTGCTGACGTCACTCGGGCTGCGCCTGGACCCCTCGCACGTGCCACATGTCCCTGCGCCAACCATCTTCGCCACAGGCGCTGCACCGTGGACACATCCCTATGGGTATCGGCTGCGATTTGACGAAGCGACCAACCTGCCCTTCTCAGCCCGATCACCATACCCCTCGTAAAGTCGTCTGTCTGCTGGAAATGCCTCCGTTGACGGCGGCCTGGCATTCTTAGCTATACACGTGTCCTGTGGCACACGACAACACGTTCTCCAATGACTGTCGGCTGAGAAATCACGGTACGAAGTGGGCCATTCGCCAACGCCGTGTCCCATTTATCGTTCGCTACGTGCGCAGCACAGCGGCGCATTTCTCATCATGAGCATACCTCCGTGACGTCAGTCTACCCTGCAGTTGGCATAAAGTTCTGACCACTCCTTCTTGGTGTTGCATTTGCTCTGTAAGTCAGTGTATTTGGAAAATCCAATTAATGGGAGGGTGAAAAGGGGGTGAATTTTTAAAATGAGTGAATCTATATCTCCAAACTTTTAAAGTTTGCAGGTGTAAAAATTGGTATTTAGAATCTTCATTAAACATAAAGAAACACGTATTTTTTTTGTTTTCGGAAAATCACAATAGGAGGGGTGAAAAGGGGTGAAAAAGGGGTTGAATGCCTTTGATGAGGCTACATATATTTCAGAAACTGATGATATTACAGACCTGAAAATTGGTGTTTGGGATCTCCTTTAAAAATAAAGAAACACGTATTTTTTTGTTTCTGCAAAATCCAATTAATGGGCGGTCAAAAGGGGGTTATTTTTTAAAATGAGTGTATCTATATCTCAAAACTGTTACAGTTTATAGATGTAAAAATTGGTATTTAGAATCTCCTTTAAAAATAAAGAAACACGTATTCTTTTGTTTTCGGAAAATCCCAATAGGAAGGGTGTAAAAGGGTGAATAATGGGTTGAATGCCTTTAATGAGGCTACTCATATTTCAGAACCTGAAGATATTACAGACCTGAAAATTGGTATTTGGGATCTACATTAAATGTAAAGAAACACGTATTTTTTCGTTTTTGGAAAATCCAAATATTGAGGGGTGAAAAGGGGGGTGAATTTTTTAAAATGAATGTGTCTACATCTTAAAACTTTAAAATTTACAGATGTAAAAATTGGTAGTAAGAATCTCCTCTAAAAATAAAGGAACACGTATTTTTTTGTTTCCTGTAAATCCCAATAGGAGGGGTGTAAAAGGGTAAAAAATGGGTTGAATGCCTTTAATGAGGATACATATATCTCAGAAACGCAAGATATTACAGAGCTGAAAATTTGTATATGGGATCTCCTTTAAAAATAAAGAAACGCGTATTTTTTTAGTTTTTGGAAAATCCTATTAATGGCGGTTAAACAGAAGTGACAAATTGGGGTGAATTTTTTGAAAGATTATCTTGGAAACGTAAAATGTTACAGACGTAAAAAGTGGGTGTTTGGAATCTCCTGTAAATGTAAAGAAACATAGGTGATTTGTTTTTGGAAACTCCACTTAAGGGGAACCCAGAAGGGGTGAAATTTTAAAATGAGAATTTTTACAGTATATCTAAAAAAACTTAACATGTTACAGAAGTGAAAAATGGTATTTTTATCTCTATTAAACATAAAGAAACGTGTATTTTTAATTTTCGGAAATACCACTTGGGTGGAGGGGGGGTGAAAGTGACTGAAAATTGTGTTGAATTCTTTTAATTAGGCTACTGATATCTTAAAAATGAAGATGTTACAGACGTGAAATTTGATATTTGCAATCTGCTTTAAAAGTAAAGAAACACGTATTCTCGGAAAATCCAATGAAGCGGGGGGAGGGGGGTGAAATAATTGAAAAATTAATTGACTTTAATTGTATGAGAATATATACATCTAATAAAAACTAAAGTTGTTACAGACGTGAAAATTCGTATTTGGATCTCCTGTAAAAACAAAGAAAACCGCGTTTTGGGGGGGAAACCATCTTGGGGGGAGGGAGTGTAAAGGAGTTGAATTCCTTTCATGAGGACACATAAATCTAAAAGTGAAGAAGTTAGAATCGTGATAATTGGTATTTAGAAGATCCTTCACTATTAAAGAAACAAGTATTTTTTGCGGGAAAATTCACTTAGGGGGGGGGGGATTAGTTTGAAATGAAGTGACAAAAGTATATTATATTTATGGGGATACTTATATCTCAAAACTGAAGGTAATAGACGTGAACATTGGTGTTTGGAATCTCCCTTAAACATAAAGAAACACGCCTTCTTTTAATTTTTTTTTGGGGGGGGGGTTGGCAGTAAAAACTAACGGCGGTGGGGTGTAAAAGGAGGTGAGACCAATTGATTTTACTGTTCTTAATGTACTTATAAGGATCCTCCGTTGCTCAGGCGGCAGCGCGCCGGCCTCTCACAGCTGGGTTCCGTGGTTCAAATCCCGGTCACTCCATGTGACATTCGTGCTGGACAAAACGGAGGCGGGACAGGTTTTTCTCCGGATACTCCGGTTTTCCCTGTCATCATTCATCCCAGCAACACATAATAGTAATAATAATAATAAGAATAAGAATAACATTAATAATAATAATAATAATAATAATAATAATAATAATAATAATAATAATAATAATAATAATAAAAACTCCGCCATTGCCGGTCCCAAGCCCGGGACCCCATCTTGCAAGTGATGGGGAAGGAGGAGGGGGAGGAGTAACAACCTCGTAAAAAAACCTGGGTCCATCTGGCTCCGGATGGTAGCACCCTGTAAGGGCCCCTGCCTAGGGTTACAGGTGAAACCTGGTCAACGGTCTCGAAGGCGGATGAGGAATTTAATGTCCCAACGGCGGAGAGAGCGGAAGAACCTAGTGGAGTAAAGCACGAATAAAAAATCATTTCGGACTAACAATCCGATCTTATCTTGGAATTAATTTCCTACCTTGTACAATGTACAATTTCAATTGCAGAATGGAAAGTCCGCTGAATGAAAGCACTACCCCAGGTGGTAGCTCGGAAGAGAAATCCACCATTGCGTTATGCAATGCATCGGGACCTAGGGTTCTGGGGAGTCCCAACATCTGCAATAAGGGTGAGTCGGAGCATCCTTGGAATCCTTTCAGACTTAAATTTAAGAGGAAATTCTTTGCAGGCACTCTTAATGTAAATTCCTTGCTAAAAACCGGCAAACAGAAAGAACTGGAAATTTTCTTAGATAGACATGAAATCCAGATCTTAGCAGCTCAAGAGACACGGTTTATGGATGAGAATGTAACAGACACCAAAAATTATAGAATCTTTAAAGGTAAACCAGCAGTCAAAATTATGAAAGGAATGCCACTACTAGGTACCGCCTTTTATGTCCATAAAGCAATAGTTGATAATGTTATGAAATTTAAATCTAGTTCAGAAAGGTTATCTCTTCTCACACTTAAATGCAAGAACAAAAAGTATACATTTGTTAACTGTCATGCACCAATAAATGAAGATAATAGCAAGAACCCAAGTAAAACTGAAGAATTCTGGAGTCTTCTAGATGATGAAATGTCAAAAATTCCAAAATCAAATGTTATTATTCTACTCGGTGATTTTAATGCACAGGTAGGCAAAGAAAAAGTTTTCAGCAAAACAGTAGGGGCATATCCGGCACACCAAAGAACAAACAAAAATGGCATGAGACTAATTAATCTCTGTAAATCCTTTCACCTAAAATTAATGTCGACCTTCTTTAAGAAACTTCCAAGAAAGGCTAAAACATGGGTGTCCCCAAATCCGATGTTAGGTGAGTTTCAGTTGGACCATGTAGCTATTTCTCAAGAAAGTATTAAGGAAATTATGAATGTTAAAGTAATAAGAAGTGGGGAGTTTGACTCCGATCATTACCTCTCTAAAATTAAGCTAAAGCTTCTACCTCGCAGGAATCAAAGAAGGCCGAGAAAATTAATGAAATACAACATAGATAGGCTCAACATTACACAAGCAACTATAGAAAACTTTCAGGAAGAAATTAAAATAACTCAGCATGGCAAATGGCCAGAATTATCTAAACAGATTAATAGTGCAGCGAAGAAAGTATTTGGATCAGTTAAAACTAAAAAGAAAGTATGGTGGAATAACGTATATGAGGAAGCACTTATGGAAAGAGTGAAAAAGTGGAAAAAATGGAAATGTTCTGGAAAGAATGAACACTATGAGCTATTTAAACAACAAAGAAAGGAAACAACAAGAATAATAAGGCAGGTTAAAAGATCTTTTGAAAAATCGCAGCTATTAGAAATTGAGAATAATTTTGTAAGAAATAACTCCCGAAATTTCTATCAGACCTTTAAGAATAACCTGAAAGGTTATCAATCCCGGAGCATTTGCTTCAGAGATGCAAATGGTAATATTGGCCTTAACAATGCCGAGAATTGTGAGATTCTGGCAAAACACTTCGAACACCTGCTGAACTGCCCTGAGCCAAATCATAAATTAGAATTTTCAGAAATTCAGGAAAATCTAGAAGCTGATTCACCTCCAACAGCGGAAGAAATAAAGGAAGCAATAAAAAATCTTAAAAATAACAAAGCTAGTGGGGAAGACTCCATAACAGCTGAACTATTAAAATGGGCTGAACCAAAAATTATAGAAGATCTACAAACAATCTTTGAAGAAATTTGGGAAACAGAAAAGATCCCAGAGGATTGGAAAGTGGCTCTAATACACCCATTACACAAGAAGGGTAACAAGCAGGATGTCAACAACTACAGAGGTATATCTCTCTTGCCAGTTGCTTACAAGATATTCTCAACAATACTACTAAATAGAGTAAAATCGACACTGGACAGTCAATTGGGTGAATATCAAGGTGGATTTAGAGAAGGAAGATCTTGCTCCGAACAGATTTTCAACCTGAAATCTATAATTCGACACAGATTAATAAACTCCAAAGACATAGTTGTAACATTTATTGACTTTAAAAAAGCCTTTGACTCTGTTGATAGGGAAACCCTAGATAAAGTAATCCGTGAATTTGGAGTTAAAACTAAATTGGCAAACCTAATTCGTGAAACACTTACAGACACTATCTCGAAAGTAAAATTTATGGGTGAAGTATCTCGACCTTTCAAAATAAATACAGGTGTCAGGCAGGGCGATGGTCTATCCCCACTCCTTTTCAATTGTGTCATGGAGAAAATTGTAAGAATTTGGAATGAAAAACTGAAAGAATCTAAAATATTGCCACTCATGCTGGGGAAGAAGAACAAAGGTGTTGCAATAAATTGCCTAGCATTTGCAGATGACTTTGCCATACTTTCAGAAAGCCTTACAGATGCAGCAATGCAAGTCAATCTCCTTGAAAAGACAGCCAACATGACAGGCTTGAGAATCTCTGCCGAGAAAACAAAATTTTTGACGAATATAAAAAGTGCCCCAAAGTTTTTAGCAACGGATATTGGTCGAATAGAAAAGGTAAAGAAATTCAAATATTTGGGTGAGACAATTCAAGAAAATGGTTTAGAAAAATCTGCTATAGAGGAGAGGATACAAAAGATGGAAAGAGCATACGGTATAACTAAGAATACTTACAACAAAAAGTGCTTATCAAGGAAACTTAAAATAAAGCACTACAACACAGTAGTGAAACCAGAATGCCTTTATGCCAGCGAATGTCTAGCACTGAACTACAAGCTTGATAAATTAGAAATATTAGAAAGAAGAATTATAAGGAAAATATTAGGTCCTCCAAGAATTGCAGAGTTTTGGAAATTAAGAAGTAACAATGAAATTTACCAGAACGTAGAAAATATATCAGAAACAATAAGAAAAAGGAGACTGCTATTTCTTGGACACATTTACAGAATGGATGACAATAGACTAACTAAACGAATCTTCAAGTACCTTTGGGGAAAGAAATCAACTACCACCTGGATTCAAGAAGTCAAGAAAGACCTGGAAAGGAACAACATACGAGAAGAAGAATTATTGGAAAGAAAGATTTTTAGGAAGAAAGTCTTACAAATGGAAGGATTCCAAGGGAGGAAGGAAAAGAAAACAGGCACAAAGTGGACTGAAGACAGGATAAAGAAACACAGTGAAACAATGAAAGAATACTGGAAGAAAAGGAAAGAACAACTAAGGAGGAACAATTGAAATTGTAACGTGGTCCTTAGAAGGCCGGAACGCAAGAAGAAGAAGAATAATAATAAAGTTCCGGACCGTCGTCAAATATGCGGACCGCGCTGGAAACGGCTCCTGGACGGGTAATGACTAAGAATGCAGTCCGGCCGCGGGTTCAGTGCCGCCAAGGCACCCAATATGACACCACGCCGGATCTCCTGAAGGATTTTATCCAGATTAAAAATGATTATAGGAAAATACGGTATGGCAAAGATTTACGGACCCAACTGACCGGGAAGAATACCTGAGCCTAGCCCGGGAAGTACGAAATCGATTGCTGGAAAGGAAGATTGAAAAATGGGAGGAAACGTGCCGTAATCTAATAGAAAACGAGTCAGATCGGGAATTTTGGTGGATTCTCGCTGAAAACGTGTCAGATCGCGAATTTCGGCGGATTATATATCTAAAACAATAAGCATTCAATTATAAATTTCAGTATAATACCGTAGCGAAGCACGGGTAACTTGCTAGTAATAAATAATTCGATGACACTGGCTGAATAGAAGTCTGCCTGCACTACAACATTAATTAATTAACTACGCTACAATGACATTTATGCACACATATTAACAGGCTAACAGCTAATGCAATCCCGACTACTACGACACTGCACTGTTTCACTGATCACAACCACAAGTGATAATAACGGCATTTATAAAAAAAAATCAGATTAACAGTGCACTCCTGAATTTCTTCCTCCTTGCTCAAATTTCAGAGCATGAAAACGTATTTAACAACTTGACCACCCTACAAATAATGCCATTACGTTATAGTTACATTTTGAATATTTATCTTTGGTTCTTTAAAAGAAGTGAATTTTGTAAATAGTCAGTATAATGGAATTCATTGTTTTGTATAATGTTTTGAAGTTAATGAATGTAAGACGTGGGGGGAAAGGCTAGGCACATTGTAAAGTGGTTGGGTTGGCGATATTGCTGAGGACTCCGCCGTTCAACGCTTACACCCGCCTGCACTCTTCCTTCCCCTGACAAGCCCACATCGTCCTTTTCAGGCTCCTTCCGCACCCCCACACACTTGCTAACTTTAGGAACCTACTGAGGGCTCTGCCGGACAGACCATACACCCGCCTGCACTCTTCCTTCCCCTGACAAGCCCATATCGACCTTCCAGGTTCCTCCCGCACCCCGCACACTTGTATGGTCTAGGGACCTACTAAGGTTGGCTCTCCTACCACAGTCCGAGTGCCTCAAGACTAAAGAGGAAACATTGTGTTTGTTTGACAGCAGCCACGGTCTGAAAGTCTTTGCTATTTGCTTAAAAATAGAAAAGCAAAATGTTTGCAGCTGAAATAATAAAGATAATATTGTATAACTGAATAGCACACCACATACGTTTGACTTAGCTACATTTGTCCATCTCTGTATGTAATAAATTACAGACTCCAGAGTGACTTAAGGTTAAATACTTTTGAGAAGGCGGCGGGCCAGCGCCCAAAAGTCCTTCATGCACGGACCGTCACTGAAGTGTAGATGGGACATCACGCATTTCAGACGACGAAGAGGATACTGTGATTGAGCACTATGAGGAAGAGGACTGCATGCAGGAAGGTAGTTCACTGTATAATGCTACACATTTTTTTTCTAAAAGCACGTTGTTTTATTGTGGATTAAAATACGCCACACTATTCCCCAAACCTTTTGCTACAATACCCTGTTTTTCAACACAATCTTCGTGCAATGCTACGGCCTTTCGCCACCGTAATGTGAGGGCATGTATGCCTGCATGGTACGACTCGATTGGTCGATATCGGAGCCAACGTCGTGCTTCATCGATAACTTCCCCATCATCCACGTAGTGCTTCCCGCGGAGTGCATCCTGCATTGGACCAAACAGATGGAAGTCAGAAGGCGCGAGATCCGGGCTGTAGGGTGGATGACGAAAAACAGTCCACTGAAGGTTTGTGAGCTCCTGTCGGATCCGCAGACTTGTGTGAGGTCTTGCACTGTCGTGGAGAAGGCACACCGTGCTTTTGTCCCTTGCCAGGTCTCCGTAGACATTCTGCAGGCACCTATCAATATCTGTGATGCCCTGGTTTTCCGCCAAAAAAAAATAATCTCTCTCTGTTTTGTACGCACTTTTGAAGGATAGTTATAGCGTTACCACCTATCGGAAGTTAATGAAACTCTACGAGACAAAGCAGGAATATTCAAAGATGTCCCAAACAAAATTCCAATTTTTTAAAACCGAAATTGGCCGAGAAATAAAATGTAGTGCATTATATATTGAATGCCCCTCGTAAGTTCCAGGGGCATGTTAAATGAATGGAAACGGTCATCGATCGTCATCCAAACCTCCTATAAAAGCTGGAAGAATAACGAGGTGTGACATTGCGTTCATTAGACCCGGTCCTCAGGCCCATGTTAATGTCGTGAAAACAACAAACATCCCATTGCTTATCGATGCTGCTATGTTGGACAATTTAGCTCATTTTACTAAAAAGTAAATCATTGCATAGCAGATTAAACATGAAATTGGCAAACGATATATTGGCGATACCTATCCAGATTTTGTTTTACTGTTGTTGAAAGTATGACATTTGAAAATAATATTTCGTGTATTTTCGTTAAGTAGTACAGCAAACTCTCGATTATCCGAGGTAATCATCGGGCAGTGTTGCACGGATAACTGTAAACACGGGTAATACGATTTTGTGAATTTTAACGCACAAGGAAACTTTTAATAATACAAAACATAACAATACTGTGTAAATGGAATAATGACAAACAACACATTCAATAACCACTTTTATCAATAAAGTAGATCAATGTAAAAATTACACCCAACGTCTAATATTGGTAAAACACTTGGAATATACAGTACGTCGGATTTTGTCGTTTAGCGAAAAATAATCAGTAACGTACTTCTGCTTTTGAGAATCATTTAAGTTCCTTTGTATACAAGTACGAATGTTCCGCTGAGCAACAGCATCATTAAAATTAAAATCTCCCAGTTCAGCATAATCTAAGAGAGTTTCAACATAAGTAGATTTCTTTATACAATATCGGTTTTAGGTGCTTGCTTCACTCCTACAATTTACAGTGAATTCTACGAGTTTCTGTTTGTTTTTTTAAATGCCTGAACTATCTAAATACCAATGGCATAATCATTCAGCTTTCTTGAACTTTTGAATTAATTCAAGCGTTTGTTTTAAAGTTAAATGCACGTTCTATCGCTTCGTAGCCATGAATGCTATCACAGAACACGAACAATCAACTGCTTAACAGTACGTTGTTCTGTGCTTAGTTCTTGAACAAAGCATGTTGCCAGCACACTTGCATTCGAGAGAGCACTTGAATTTCAAGCGCACAGTTTACACGTATTCAAAATGCCGTGACAAAAATAAAGGAAATAAAAAAGCAATAACATGGTAAACCTCGCGGGTGCACGGATAACCCGCAAACCGGATGAGCTACTCCCGAATAATCGGGAGTTTGCTGTACTTCTATAAATGTTATAATGTGTTGTGACCGTTCAGAACGTCACCTATAGTACGGTATGTCATGATACCCAGGAGATGAAATATGCAGTTTTCCGCGTCATTCTACGATAAAAATTGTCCAAATTAGGATTTTTCCCACCCGTTCCGGGGCACGAATGACAGTACGCTGACTCGCGCGACCCAACTCTAGTTGTCGGTAATTAGCAGCGAGGCATTGCAGGAGCGCTTGTACTTGAAGTTTTCTCAATCCAACCACGAGCGAGATGAAGAGAGACGCGTTATCACGTGACAAAGAATCTAGGTCACTAGCAGAGCACATGGAGGACATCCAACGTAAGAAGTAACATTATACCGTATTTCCCTCATTCATTCACCACTGCAACTCACCGAATTCAATTTTTCACCAGACAATTGATATAAATCGCACACTACTCAACGGATAATCACGTGCAAACATTCATTTGAATCAGAGAATTTTACATATAATTATGAAGCCGAGAAGTGCTCTACATAATTGAAAGAGCGGTAATTACGCCGCAACAAGGGTGCGCCTTAATGGTTACCAGATGTTGGGTCTCAACTGCGGCAACGAGCTTAAGGATTCCCTTAGCGCTCGTCATCACCCATCGCAGTGACCAAAGGACGCTTTTAAGATGGCTTGAGAATCCACGAAACTATTTTAATAAGATTCACTCAGTGAAAATGGGGATACAGGAGCTACAATTTGATACCCCGTTCGTTACTGTATGTTACATATCACCGGAGCGCATTTTTAGAAAGGGGGCGTGTCTTCCCCTTCTGTCAGTTTCAGGGTATCTTGTCTATATATTACGGAGCTGCGAAACAGACATTATCAGTTCAATTCAGTTCGACGTCAGTTCGTTACCAGCTCGTCGTGATTTGTGTGTGAGTTCTTTATGAAGGAATCATTCTGAAGTGTGAACAGTGCATTACAGTGACGTATCAAAGTCTGTGGTTTTATGTGGAAGTAACCACAATCTAACTAAGCTATTTACGTGTACAGTGTAAGGTACAGTGTGCCGCTAACAAATTTAGTAGAAACGGTACGAAACCGTGATTATCGTTGTCCGTGTGACGAGGGGTCGTGTATCGAGCCTCATATATGGCTAAGCTAGTACGGCTCAATTCACATAAATAGGCACGTATTCAGCTAAGTGCGTGGAGCGAGTGTATCATAAACAGAAGTGAAGTATTTTTAAAGGTGAATGAACGGCCCATTGTTGGCAATTTATAATGGCAGTGTCTCGTCAGATAAATCCCTAACGAAATAAAGAGCTCGACCTACGTATGACTAAGTGCAGTGGAGTATGCCTGAATTATTGTCATGTAGTACGAGAATGTTAACACAGTAATAGCGTATCCAGTGGCATATCTAAGTGAACCAGTGAAACTTCAGGGCCTAGAGTAACTATCAGGAAGAAGGATAGGTAGGTGAGGAGAAAATAATATCAGACTTCAGGTACATACCCGTAATTAGACTGGGGTGCTCCTGTCATTGAGCAGATCTAACCACATATTTAATCTGTGATGTATGTAAATTAACGCGTTCACATGAAACAACTTACCCTCATTTACATAAGGAGTCTACAAGAACGTCGGAGTGAACGAGATATCTAGCTGCCTGCCGGAATTTCGCCCTGTGTACCAGAGAGAACGAGACATCTAACTGCCTGTCGAAATTTCGTCTTGTATAGCAGAGATCGTCCGGAACTTGGCACAAGATCAAGCCGTCATGTGCGTGACTCACCAGTTGGTCATCAAAGGACTTCACATCGCTGAAGACATCATGACGACCGATTAAATGTATGGGTGTGCCCTACTGTAAAGCTGTGTTCGTGGTTCCTAAAGGATGAGTACATTTTCAACTATTAGTATCTTTGAACGTCGTATCCTAGTGTTAATGCAAAGTAGATTTGCATGCAGATGTAACGTAGATCGTCAATATGCTATTTCAGCGGGATGACAACATTTTATTTGACGGGTTTTATAGGAGATATTTCTTCGTGGTTGGAGCAACCAAATATCATTTCTGTTTATTTATAAGGGATTATAGTGCATGACATAGATTTAACAACCCTAGATTAACTAATTGCGAAGTGTCGTAAAATAATAGGGCGTAAATATTCTGTATAAATGACTCAGATCATCACTGATTCACTAGCTAACAGGAATCATCACAAGTTTCTCAATGTATTGATTGATTGATTGATTGATTGATTGACTGATTGATTGATTGATTGATTGATTGATTGATTGATTGATTGATTGATTGATTGATTGATTGATTGATTGATTGATTGATTGATTGATTGATTGATTGATTGATTGATTGATTGATTGATTGATTGATTGATTGATTGATTGATTGATTGATTCATCACAAGTTTCTCAATGTGTTGATTAGACACTTCACATATTGATATAAGAAACCCCCGTTTAGAATTTAAGACGTCGGAAACAACGAACGAGACATGAAATGGAATATTGCGTAGCTATTTAGCTCGGAAGTGCTTAGAATAACTTGACCCATGTAGTAGATTCATCTGCAAGGTGGCTTGTTTTCAGCGTATCGAGGGTTAAGATACAGCTTATTATCCAGGCTGTAGCTCGAACTGGTATTGCGAAATGTAAAGCAAGCTCCTTTCGAGTTACATTGATTAGTGCGAGACATATGCCGCGCCATAGATAAAATAATTAAGGCCGGAGGTAGATACAAGCTGTAATAAGTTGGGATAAGCCGCCAGGAAAAGAATAATGTATTTCGCTGTGCGGAGACATATTTGAAGGGGGCCAGAGAGGCGACCCGTTGTGTTTGAAAGTGAACCAGGCCATAGTTGGCGTGATTTATGATACCCGGCGAAAGGACAAAGACAGGCCGATCGCTCGCCCTGTCTGTGAAGGTTAGAGGAGCATTATCTGTCGTATTTCCCTCGAAACAATGATTCCAAGCTACTATTTATTATTATTATTAACACCGTTGATTAAGCTACAGTATTCTGAGTGATTGATCCCACCAATTTCTTCTTTAACTATTTAAAACGTGTAGGGTTACAGATTAGCATATTCATGTCTCAGGAGACCCAAGTTCACTCCTTGGATACAGTGGAAATTGGTGCTCACTGTTACTACCGACAGATGGATTGAACCTCCTGCAACTTCATCTAGGGTATTTAAAGCGCATATGTTTTGTCCATTTATTACAGGAAGTGCAAATTATATATTTATGAGATATTGTATATTTGAAGTCGCTCTATGTTTTCGTACACAGTGTTGCAACATTGTATATAATGTAATGTTGGTGTATTTGCTGGAATCCTAATGAAACAAGCGTGTGTATTACATTGCATATTCAGCAATGATTAATTTAGGGAAATGACGTGATACGACCTTCAAATATTTGGAAACGTAGCCATAAAAACATACAATTTACTTCAGTTCATCCGATGTTAGGGTATCGTAACTTGGTATCATTTGAATATATTAATTCTCGACAGATAAACGGAATTATAGCAGGGTATGCCCATATTAATTAAATGTGTGTAATCGTGATAGGCAATGTGCAGTGTGATAAGTGCAAGTGAAAAAATGTAAATAACTCAAGAGGAAACGCCTCTCTAAGAATGAAATAATTGAACGTAGAATGAAGTGTAGAAAGAGACTACCAACATTTATCACGTCAATACCACCCTAAAGATTATTAGTGTATT
Source organism: Anabrus simplex (assembly GCF_040414725.1). Classification (NCBI taxonomy): domain Eukaryota; kingdom Metazoa; phylum Arthropoda; class Insecta; order Orthoptera; family Tettigoniidae; genus Anabrus; species Anabrus simplex. Next base: position 466,045,203 of record NC_090267.1, read on the forward strand.
GTATGGCATATCCATGTGAATAAGATGTGTTTCACTAGTATAGTAAAGTTTTTATATAAGATATAGTTTATCTTCTCATTAGTAAAGAACTAGTATTCCTCTCATAATTAATATTCCGTACTATAGAGATTATTAGAAGATTATCGCCCCATCGGACGGTCCATTCAGACCCGTAATATTCTACCGACTTAGCTAGCGTATTATTCTAGTAGGGGAGATAAGACTTCGATGCTGGGCTGAGTTTGAAGCTTATCAGAGGTGCTCCATTCTAATATCATGTTTATAAGCCACGGTATTTTGTTTATGTACTGAAGCCTTGGACAGGTACAATGTATCAGTTGTAATACAGGAGGATGTTTTACACAAATTGATATTTAAAAAAAAATGGGATACTCAGGACCCTATGTTTTAGCTTATGTCCTAAGAAACCTACATTTCCAATCGAGGGTTAAAAGAGACCCCCAAAAATAAACCCCCATAAAGCCCCGAAGCAGCAGCGGCGATTACGGCAGGTGAGGAGGGCGAGGAGGGGCGAGGGGTCAGTCGCACCCCCCCCCCCCGCACTTTTGGATGAAACATTACAGTATTCCATTTCAGCCGACTGAAACTAGGAATTATATGAATTACGGTACTTACAAAAGGTAATTTGTACAAGCCGTGTTGTCTTTTCAGCTAATTCTTTCCTTTATTTTTTAAAATTATTATCGGATTTACGCATAAAATGTCATTCGTTCAGACTAACCTATTTGTATGGCGCTACAGGATGTAGCGGGGACTTTGCAAGTGCTGTGAGGAAGGGTAGCGGGGGTATATTTTTTGCCAAGGTCATGGACACAGAGGTATGTTCCTCCCGCTTGCCGTGCGCATTCGTCAGTCTGGCAGTCTCTTACGTGTGTTAGTTTCTTTTAGACCGAGCGAGTTGGCCGTGCGGTTAGGAGGGCGCAGCTGTGAGCTTGCATCCGAGAGATAGTGGGTTCGAACCCCACTGTCGGCAGCCCTAAAAATGGTTTTCCGTGGTTTCCCATTTTCACACCAGGCAAATGCTGGGGCTGTTACTTAATTAAGGCCACGGCCGCTTCCTCCCCATTCCTGGGCCTCTCCTATCCCATCGTTGCCATAAGACCTATCTGTGTCGGTGCGACGTAAAACAAATAGCAAAAAAAAGTTTATTTCAGTGTGTAGCCAAATACGAAATTATTTTAAATTGTGTAATCACGCCTTACTTCTTCTTAACTGTAATACATGTGTAATATTTTTCCTTTGGAGAAAGTTTTATTGTATGGTACTGAATCAAAATCTCAAAAAAATGTTATTACCACACTTAAGTTGGTAAACGGTCAAACTTTAGCTCGCTGTCGAAATTTTGTATTTTTTTTTTTTTGTCCCCCGCACTTTTAATTCCCAATCGCCACTACTGCCCCGAAGGGCCATGGCCTACTAAGCGACCGCTGCTCAGCCCGAAGGTCTGCAGATTATGAGGTGTCGTGTGGTAAAAGAGATACCGGAATGGCGTAAATATATGAACCTCCAATATATGCGGGTTTCTCACATTTAAGCTTTTTTAATGTCAGCTATTTGGCTAGGATTCGAGCATAGATACGAAAGTCTAACTAATTGCACTTCTCAGTACATACCTCAGGGTCCAGCCACGCGGTGTAGTGGGCAACGCGTCTGCCTGTTACCCGGTGATTCCCGTTCGGGCCAGGGGTTTTTAATTGTAATGATTAATATCCCTGGCCTGGGGACTGGGTGTTTGTGACGTCCTTAATCTTCCCTTCCTTACATACAATATTCCACACTAACGCCATTCCAATTACACGCAGGTTCATACAATATGGTGCCAGTAGGGGCAAAAGATCCTCATGGGTCGACGCCCCGAACAAATAGCATTTAAAAAAAAAAAGATACCTCCGGACAACTAGTAAGCCTCACATGCGTCACAGGCGAAACACATGATGTTGTTGTTGTTGTTATATTTCATTTAAGAACATATTTGAAAGAGTCACGTTTTGAAGACGTCACCCAATCAGCCCATAAAAAGAAAACTGAAGTCCAAGGAGATAACGCTCCACTTGTATAACACAGCACCGGGCAGAGATGAGGTATTTGAACGTATGTGAAATAAAAAAAATTAATTGGAAATCCTGCCCATATTCTTTCTTGTGTTGTCGGCTGAGTAGCCTGGACGGTACAGTGCTAGCTTTCTGAGTTCAAGTTGGTTGGTTCGATCCTGGCTCAGTCTTGTGGTATTTGAAGGTGATCAATTACGCCAGCCTCGTGTATGTAGATTTACCGGCATGAAAAGAACCCCAGTATAAAAAAATACGGCAGCTTGCCTTCCCCGAAAAACGTCAAAAAGAAGTACTTAGTAGCAAGTAAAGCCATTCTTCTCTCTTTTATCGATTACGGCCATCTTAGGACCACGTAAAATGACACACTGCATTCATTCAGGTTTGTTTCCTGCTTCCTACCTTGCTTTCCAATAGTTCTCGTTATTTCACTGTGTTATTTCCTTCTCTCTTCTCTCCAGATGTTATTCCGCTCCTGCTTTTTTTTTTTTTTTTTTTTTTTTGCAGGTTGCTTTAAGTCGCACCGGCACAGATAGGTCTTATGGTTATGGCGACGATGGGACAGGAAAGGGCTAGGAGTGGGAAGGAAGCGTCCGTGGCCTTAATTAAGGTACAGCCCCAGCATTTACTTGGTGTGAAAATGGGAAACCAAGGAAAACCATCTTCAGGGTTACCGACAGTGGGGTTCGAACCCACTATCTCCCGAATGCCGGATACTGGCCGCACTTAAACGACTGCAGCTATCGAGCTAAGTCTTCTTTTCTTTCTCCTGAAAACTATTGAAATTTTGTACCAATATCCTAAAAGTTATTTTGTCTTCTATTATCTCTGCTGTTATTGCCATCTCTGTCATATCTCTCTTTATACTTTGCATCCATTGTTTGCCATTTTTATTCTTGTAAACTTTCTTTCTTTTTTTCTTTCTTTCTTTCTTTCTTTTTAATCTGTTTACCTTCCACGGTTGGTTTTTCCCTCGGACTCAGCGAGGGATCCCACCTCTACCGCCTCAAGGGCAGTGTCCTGGACCGTGAGACTTTGGGTTGGTGGATACAACTGGGAAAGATGACCAGTACCCCGTCCAGGCAGCTTCACCTGCTATGCCGAACAGGGGCCTTGTGGTGGGGATGGGAAGATTAGAAGGGACAGACAAGGAAGAGGGAAGGAAGTGGCCGTGACCTTAAGTACCATCCCGCCATTTGCCTGGAGGAGAAGTGGGAAACCACGGAAAACCACTTCGAGGATGGCTGAAGTGGGAATCACACCCCTTCCCCCTTCCCCTCTACTCAGCTGACTTCCCGAGTTTGAGTGGGCCCCGTTCCAGTCCTCGTACCACTTTTCAAATTTTCATGGCAAAGCCGGGAATTTAACCCGGGTCTCCGGGTTTGGCAGCTAATGGCGCTAACCACTACCTTACAGAGGCGGACACTCTTGTAAACATGATGAAATATTTGTTTGAGAGTCTGCCATTATCTATCCTCATTATGTGACCAAAGAACTTAACTCTCCTCTTCCTGATCGTATCATTCTTTCAGTTTCCTTATTTTTGTAGAGGTCTGCATTCTTCCTGTGACTGAACTCCCATTTTGAGCATTCAATGGGCCCCGTATTTCTCTTAGAATTTTCTTTCCTTTTTCTATAGGTCTGCTTTCTCCTGTTTTCATGGAGAACATGCACTCTGTTGCATAGAGACATTCTGATTTAATTACTGCATTGTAGTGCTCAATTTTAGTTTTCTAACATTAACATTATTATTATTATTCTTATTATTATTATTATTATTATTATTAGTATTATTATTATTATTATTATTATTATTGCCCGCCTGGTGACCATGATCGTTAAGGCGCTGAAGTCTAAAAACGGTCTAACACCGAGGTTAGCCGGTTCGAGTCCCGTTGGTCGAAAAAATTTTCACCATCAGAATGTTGGCCGGCAGGGTAGGGGAGGAGGTGGTATACAATTTCTAATCACTAGATTGTGTGCCAAAAGCCTGGATTAAATTCCAAACCTCTCCGCAGTGCTCATATGGAGTGAGGGAATATGACGCTGTTGATGGTGATTCGTCCGTCGGATGGGGACGTTAAGCCTTGAGCAGACCCCTTGGTGCTATTCGACAGGAGTAGGCTATGTGCCGGCACCGGGTTTCACCCTCTCCCTACTATCATATATCACGTCATTCATTTCATCTCTCATTAACTCCTCTGATGAGGTTGACGTCAGGAAGGGCATCCGGTCATAAAAAACCGCCACGACGAATTCATCTCACCTCATACCCGACCCCGTACGGAAACGGGACAAGGGTTGGACAAACAACATTATTATTATTATTATTATTATTATTATTATTATTATCTTCATCAAGCCCTTTCACATATAGTTAGCTGCTCTGGGGATCAGGGGAAGAGTGTCGGCCTCCGGATCCCAGGATAGCGGGTTCAAACCCGGCAGAGGTAGTCGGATTCATGAAGGGCAGGAAAAGTCCATTCGACACTCCGCGTCGTACGATGTCGGCATGTAAAAGATCTCTGGTGACACATTTGGTGTTCACCCGACAAAATTCATTAAATCTCAGCCATAGACGCTCAAGAGAGTTTCGGTTTACTCGATCTGACATCTAGTAGGCCTAGAGTAAAACGGAACGTCGAAATTGTCGAGCATACAGCCAGATGGCGTCAAACTGAAATGTCTGCACACGGTAGCTGAGGCCATACGATTATTATTATTATTATTATTATTATTATTATTATTATTATTATTATTATTATTATTATTATTATTATTATTATTATTGTTGTTGTTGTTGTTGTTGTACCGGGAGGTACACCTCAACCCCGTGCATTTAAATGAAGCGCCTTCAAGAACGCTATCTAGCACATAAAAATTGAAACAACTAGTGCAATAAGTTGCGACGTTGATCAACAGATGTCCTTACTAAAGTGATAGAGTAATGTGTTATTTTAAGGTTTCCTAAACTGACTCGATGTCGTTTGTGTGTGTGGGGGGGGGGTTAAGCAGGAGGCGGGCGGCCTCTTCCGTCGGCAGCAGAACATCTATAAGGTAATGGCCACATAAATTACATCTTTCTTGTCGTAGCTACCTCCGCAGATTATTCCAAGGGAAAGGTCAGAATCTTTAACCATGCAACCTACGTTTCTAAAATGTAACTTTCTTCCGGCTAATGTAAAAATTACATCAAAATCTTTGACTGTAAATCGGGGATAGTGAGTGAATTGCCATCTCGAGCTCCCCTTCATCTTGGTTTGAGGTGACTACGTTTTGAGACCTTTTCTTCTGTAAGGTGTTAAAGCAATTTCTATACGAGTCATCTCAGTAGTTTGGGAATAGCCCCTGTTTCATCGGCTCTTTAGGTTTTTAAGTTTTCATTGTCTTGGAGCGCTGTGTGCCTCCATTCACCTTGGGTTTGGGCCAGTTATCTAACCTGTTCTTTTCCATGAAGGCCCAGTAGGTTGGGTATTAAATACCCCTGTAAAAATAAGTTCTATTTGTAAATGGTGGTTTGAGAGACCAGAGATTAATGTAATGTTGCCTTGAGTAGGCCGTGAGGAACCGAGAGCCTGTTAGCTCTTTTTCAAGTTTTGTAATTTTAAAGAGTGCCTCTGGAAGGCTAGATAGTGTAATTTTAGGAGCAAGTGCTCTTTGAATTAGGGGATTTCCTTGACTAAATTTGTTCTCCCTTTTTTTTAATTGTAAATTTGAGCTGGGAGCTCGGGAGTTGTAAAGCGAGGGGTTTGAAGCCCAGGATCTGTAGAGTTCACTAGTCTTGTATTTTCCTTGATTTGTTTAAAGATTGTCATTGTACCTGATGTTTCATTGTTTTGAAAAATTGTTAAGTTTGAAGTGTTAAAAATATAACCTTCAGTTTAAGTTTAAATTAATTTTGATATTGTAGGTAGACCCATTCACCCCAGCACCTTCTTTAACCTCTTTCTGCTCCACGGGTAACCCCGTAATAATAATAATAATAATAATAATAATAATAATAATAATAATAATAATAATAATAATAATAATAATAATAATAATATATTTTAATATAAACATATCATATAATAACAATAATAATATTATTATAATAATTATAAGTATTATTATAATATAATAATAATAATAATATATTATAATATAAACCTATCATATTATTATTATTATTATTATTATTATTATTATTATTATTATTATTATTATTATTATTATTATTATTATTATTATTATTATTACATCATATAGTTTTGGTCTTAACACTTGCCAGTCTTTCTGGATTTCACTTGCTCCTTCAGCCTGCTGGAAAATGCAGCTCCTATTGTCTTTCGCGTGTTTTTTGAAACAGTTACTACAGTACGTTTACATGAGGATTGAATTAGATTTGAGTGTACTTACCGCACTGAATACGATCCCCATTTACAAGTAGCACTGAGTATGGTATTGAATCCTGCGCTATTACTACTAAAATGTTGTCATTGCGTCCCTGAAGGGGCCTCCTAGACGGTCACGCCGTCTATCAGGCCAGGGGGATGTGATACGGTGAAGGAGATGTACGGAGAATGTGAGAGGGCTGGCGGCCGTGGCCTACAATAGAAACTGTCTTAGTGCAGGAGAATGAAAAACTACGGAAAACCATTTTCAGGACAGCTGACAGTGGGGACCAGCTCCTCTCCCTCTCCCAAATGCAGGGGCGTACAGCCACGGCAGAGCCACGGCCACCCTTCCTCACCTCGGTTGGTCGCTCAGAGTGCAGAGCTGTCGGACCACGGGCCAGCCATGGCCACTTGCAGGCCGAAGCCTACTCTGAAACCGCCGAGCGAATCCGGCAAGCAAGATTGACGTAAATAAAGTAAACTCGTGTCCTCATCCTGAGGTGGTACAGCTCTTTTCAGGCAGGTGAGCTGCATGTACCATTGCAACCATATACCAGCACTCTTGCCATTCTTAAATTTTTGGCAGTACCGGGAATAAAATAAAATAAAATAAAATAAAATTGTTACTTTCATTGACCTGTCTCTGTCTTATACTTGGCTTTGACAATATGAAAGTGACTGAGGTATGAGTGACACTAGTAATGCCATTCCTTATGCACCCAGTCCCTGCTATGAATGGTGTGAAAATGTCGTTGGTGCACGCATTTCAGTGGGCTTGCAGACTGATGTGCAATAGCAACTTCTGGCTCAGTGAGGAAAGCAACGGGAAACTACCTCACTCCTCATTTCCCTAGTATGCCTCTTCAGTGACACCTATGCCATCTATGACAGCTAATGGTGAACCTGTTGAGAATCCAACCAGCCTGAATACCCAACACACCGGGAATCGAACCCAGGCCCTCGAGGACGGCAGTTAGTAACACTAATCGTTATGCTACGGAGGCGGACGACGTAAATAAATGATACAGAGATAGGTTGTGCCGACAGTTCTATTTTGAAGTTACATTAACACTTTATACTGAAAATTAGATTTTGACAGCACGAACACATTCTACACGCCTATTTTACTGACACGTATAGTATATGCATATATCAAACTATTTACGGTTTTAATATTTTCGTTTCTTTTATATGGGAGCTACTGATCATCAGTCGCCCGGGAGTGGTTAACAAGCCTCCTCCGCTCCTTTCTGTCCTTCCACTTTTCCTGCTCCATTACTTCCGCCAGATCCAGTCCAGCTTCTCTAATGTCCTTCCAAATCTGGTCCATCCACCTTCTTCTCGGTCTTCCAACTGGTCTCTTTCCCTTAACTAGCTCTTTCTACCCGTTCCTTTCCCATTCTTTTTACATGTCCGTACCATCTCAGTCTTGCATTCTATATGTTCTCTACTACGGTTCTATATTTAGCTCTTCTCTGATTTTAATATTTTGAATTCTATCTCTTCTTGTCTTTTTAATCGATTTTCTTAAAAATTTCATTTCTACTGCTTGGATCTTACTATCTTGTCTCTTATTAGTTACCAGCGTTTGTAGTCCGTATGTTACAATTGGTATGAAATACTGTTTATATAACGTTTATTTCGTTTTCTTGGGTACTTTGTCATAATGGGAGCTACTGATACTTGCCTTATTTTTCACTGTATCGAAAAATGTATAAATCATATTCTGAATACATTTTGTCATGAGCAATCTTCCTGTAAAACTAACCTTTCATCCAGATTTGTTTCTCACTCCCTTTGAAGCCCCTCCTAGTGTTCTTTAAAAAGCATATAGCTAAGATCCTAATTGCCTTTATCCTAAATGAAAATATCCAGTTTCATAAAAATCTACCCATTCCTTTTCTCGCGATGCTGTAACAGACTACTAATACTACTACTGCTGCAGCTGCTGCTTCCTAACGTATTCCCGCTGGTGCAGGGTCCGCTGTTTTAATCTTGGCTCGCGATTTTGCAGATCTTGGGCATTGTGTGTTCTTAAGTTGAGAGTCTTCATGTCAGTATTTACTGTGTCATGCCAGTGCTGCCTTGGACGTCCGCGTGGACGATGCCCATTAATTTCAAAGAAATTGATTAAATGGGAAACTGTTCCAGGTGCAGCACGCAGGACGTTATCATATCACTGGAGAAGTTTCTCCCAATGCCTTTTCAGTAGTGGATTCAGTGCCCATCTGCTGCCGAACGGTGTCGTTTTTGACATGATGTAGGAGTGTGATGCCCATCGGCTTCTATGCTGTGTAATTGGCGCTCCGTAGCTTTGTCAGCTGGTCGGCATTCAACACCGCATGAAATAACAGGATGCACTACCATGTGGTATAAATTTGGACTTCAGATATAGTAGTAGCCTTCTGTCGCAGAGTACACCTGTGAATTCCCTCCATTTCATCTATGCTGTCTTTATCCTACTTTGCACTTCATCACCTATCCCACCATCATTCTGTAGGCGAGATCCTAGATACTTGAAGTTTACGGCCTTTCTTTTTTTTTTTTTTTTTGCTAGTGGCCGTTATATGAATGATGTTTATCCACGAAATATCACTGTAATATTTGTCACAAATGGAAGATAGTAACTGATTTTACTCAAATAAAGTCTAAAATCGGAGGTTGATTAAGAAATACCGTCGTTACTAGCGAAAAATATGTATACGTACTTACGGGCTGTAAAAGGGACTCTTATTATGTTGCATTCCGCTGCTCGCGCCGTCTTTTGTTTCTTTCTTCAGGTCCAGGGCTGGCACCGATGAATGGGAGTGCTATATCTGTGAATTCTCTTTATCTTTGTCCATGTGTATTGCATTCCGCTGCTCGCGCCGTCTTTTGTTTCTTTCTTGAGGTCCAGGGCTGGCACCGATGAATGGGAGTGCTATGTCTGTGAATTCTCATTTTTTCCCCCATATGCCCAGCGCGGGTATTCCGTTGAAAGAAAAATAGCATGATCCCTGGACCAATAAATCGTTTAATGAATCAGTTAGGGCACATGAAGTCACAGCCCTTCATATTATATCGAATGAGAAAAATCAATAAAACGACACCAAAGAACTTCAGTGAGCAAATCCATCACACTCGACAGTGTTAGACAAACAAAACACTTACGGAAGCGCTGCGACGTAGCATAAATAATAGTTGTAAGGCAGTAAAGTATGTATTCTCTAAAATAAAATATTTCGGATTATTTCTTAATCAACATCCGATTTGAGACTTTATTTGAGTAAAAGCAATTATTATCTTCTATTTGTGACAAAAATTACAGTAATATTTCGCAGATCAACATCATCCATATAACCGCTAGTGGTTTTACGTCGCACCGACACGGATAAGTCTTATGGCGACGATGGGATAGGAAAGGCCTAGGAGTTGTAAGGAAGTGGCCGTGGCCTTAATTAAGGTGCAGCCCCCAGCATTTGCCTGGTGTGAAAATGGGAAACCACGGAAAACCATCTTCAGGGCTGCCGACAGTAGGATTCGAACCCACTATCTCCCGGATGCAAGCTCACAGCCGCGCGCTCCTAACCGGTACGGCCTTCGTTAAGGTCTCGCCATCAGCTTGGATGGAACCGTTGCTTGAGATGGTTTCCAGGTATTCGGTCTTCTTTTTGTTTAAAGACCGTATTATGAGAGAAGGCTGTTCCGGTCTTCAAATGGACGCTGCAATCTTTTTTCTAGTGGAATCAGCAAGTGCAACATCATCTGCACATCCAAGGTCCCGTGTGAATAGTAGTATAATGGGAGAGTTCGGGCGCCTCCTCCTCCTCCCGCCGCCTCCTCCGCCTCCTCCTCCGCCGCCGCCGCCCGCGGGAAATTTGAATTTTGGCGGGAAATTTGAATTTTGGCGCGAGATTTGAATTTGTAAACAAAGCCACGTGCTTTTTGACAGCTGTCATCGACAACAACGCAACGCTAACCTCACTGCTGCCATCTTGACGGACCTAAACCTCACTAGTACCAACCTAACCTAACTAGCGTGAGGTAAACAAACCCACGTGTTTTTTGACAGCCACGTGCTTTTTGACAGACAACAACGCATCGCTAACCTCAGTACTGCCATCTTGACGGACCTAAACCTCAGTAGTGCCAACTTAACCTCACTAGCATGAGGTAAACAAAGCCATGTGCTTTTTGACAGCCACGTGCTTTTTGACAGATTTGTAAACAAAGCCACGTGCTTTTTGACAGACAACAACACATCGCTAACCTCAGTACTGCCATCTTGACGGGCCTAAACCTTAGTGGTACCAACTTAACCTAACTAGCATGAGGTAAACAAAGCCACGTGCTTTTTGACAGCCACGTGCTTTTTGACAGCTACCATCCGCCATCTTTAAACTACAGAGCGCTGTGCTGCCCTCTTGCGTCACCTGTCATCGGCAGTGCTGCCATCTTGGCGGGCCTAAACCTTAGTGCTACCAACTTAAACTCACTAGCTCGAGATAAACAAATCCACGTGCTTTTTGACAGCCACGTGCTTTTTTTGACAGCTGTCATCAGCCATCTTTGAGCACCGTGCTGCCCTCATGCGGGGCAATTTCGTCAGCTGTCATCCGCCATCTTTAATCCAGAGAGAACAGTGCTGCACTCTATGTGGTGGCGGCAATTTGAAAAATTCTATGTGCTCTTGTTGGGAAACAAAGCCACGTGCAGCTGTCATCGGCCATCTTTGAGCGCTGTGCTGCGGGCAATTTCGTCAGCTGTCATCCGCCATCTTTAATCCAGAGAGAACAGTGCTGCACTCTATGTGGTGGCGGCAATTTGAAAAATTCTATGTGCTCTTGTTGGGAAACAAAGCCACGTGCAGCTGTCATTCGCCATCTTTGAGCGCTGTGCTGCGGGCAATTTCGTCGGCTGTTATCCGCCATCTTTGAGAACAGTGCTGCACTCTATGTGGTGGCGGTAAATTCCACGTGCTTTACAAACCTATGCGCTTTTCTGACAGCTGTCATCCGCCATCTTTGAGAACAGTGCTGCACTCTATGTGGCGGTAGCAAATTCCACGTGCTCTACAAAGCCACATGCTCTTTTGACAGCTGTCACCCGCCATCTTTGAGCACTATGCTGCGGGCAATTTCGTTAGCCGTCATCCACCATCTTTAATGAACAGAGCACCGTGCTGCCCTCATGCGGGGCAATTTCGTTAGCTGTCATCCGCCATCTTTTAATGAACAGAGCACTATGCTGCTCTCTGTAGTAGCGGGTAATTTGAAAAGTTCTGTTAGCTGTCATCCGCCATCTTTAATCACCGTGCTGCCCCGGTGACGGCAAATTCCACGTGCTCTTGTTTGGAAACAAAGCCATGTGCAGCTGTCATCCACCATCTTTAATCACCGTGCTGCCCGGTGACGGCAAAATCCACGTGCTCTTGTTTGGAAACAAAGCTATGTGCAGCTGTCATCCGCCATCTTTAATCACCGTGCTGCCCTCTATGTGGTGGCGATTAATTCTATGTGCTTTACAAACCTATATGCTTTTCTGACAGCTGTCATCCGCCATCTTTAAGCTGTAAATCCCCGATTCTCGTGTTAGAAGTTGTAAAACAGATTCTTAATCCGAGTTCTTTGACGTCAGGAAGGGCAACCGGTCGAAACAATAGTGTATGACGTGAGAGGCTAGATACTGCCAGTTTTGCATCAGGAAGGGCGACTAGTCTTAAAACAAATTCTTGTGATTTAAAAATCTTAGTCAGGAAGGGCATCCGGCCGTAAAACAATAGTTCGTGATTTAAAATCTAAGAAGTGCATCTAGCTGTAAATCCCCGATTCCCCGTGTTAGACGTTGTAAAACAGATTTTTAATCCGAGTAGTCAGGAAGGGCAACCGGTCGTAAAACTATAGTGTATGAGGTTAGATACTGCTAGTTTTGCATCAGGAAGGACAACTCAACAAATTCATGCGATTTAAACACATTTTTATTCCCAAGAGAATCGAACCCGAGACTACCGGGTGAGAGGCATGCATACTGTAGGCTATAGATTTGTTCTACAGTCCTCGAAGTATCGGCACAGTCATTCTGAGCGAGTTGTGTGGAATGCGTGTGTTAGCTGAAATTGTACACGTATCTTCCGGCTCGACCTTGAACGAGGACACTACATGCTGATAAGCAGCTTGTAACTCGCGAAGGTCTTCTTAGCTGAGTACCATTCAAGCTCTTAAAACACAGTACCAATTAAGGTTGTAAAATATTCTGAAATAGTCCTCCTCTGTGGTGTAGTAGTTAGCTGCTACCCTCGGAGGTCCGAGTTCGATTCCTGGCTCTGCTACGGAATGTGTAGCATTTAGCCTATGTAAGTTCCTAACGTAAAATATCATGATTGTACGGAGAGGTTAAAACACACACAGTGCCTACTCCTATCGAAAGAGCCTGCACGGTACCGGCATGTAGGCTTCTCCTGGTGAAGGAGCTTGCACATGGTTTAACGCCTCCTATCAACAGCCCTTACTTAATGCTGGCTTTCTTGCTCACCCCGCCTCACACCATAGTTTTACGACCGGCTGCCCTTCCTGACTAGGATTTTAAATCGCAGTATACGCGATAAATTTTTTGTAGCGGGTTTTATAACTAGATATCCCGGTACCGACACATAGCCTACTCCCGCTGAAGAAGCCTGCACAAGGCTTATTGCTTCCATCCGACAAATGAATCACCGTCAAGTCTTGTACTCAAAAAATCATTTTCGAAGGAGTCTGCACAAGGTTTAACGTCCCCATCAACAGCCCTTACTTAATGCTGGCTTTCCTGCACACCCCGCCTCACACCATAGTTTTATACGACCGGTTGCCCCTCCTGACTAGGATTTTAAATCGATATCCCGACATAGCCTACTCCTACCGAAGAAGCCAGCTTAACACCTCCATCCGACAAATGAATCACCCTCAAACACTCTTCAATCATTCTCGCTACTTCGGAAGATAGCAGGTTCGAACTGGAAGCCGTAAATGTTAGGCGAGGGACCTGTGCGATCGTCATAACATGATCTAGCTAGATGCCCTTCCCGACGGTATAAGTTGCCAGGATTTGAATCGCGTACCCCGACTAGAAGAAGCCTGCACATAGCTTAACGCCTCCATCCGACGAATGAATCACCCTCAACACTCTTCAATCATTCTCGCTACTTCGGAAGATAGCGGGTTCGAACTAGAAGCCGTAAATGCTAGGCGAGGGACCTGCGCGATCGTCATTGCATGATCTAGCCGGATGCCCTTCCCGACGGTATAAGTTGCTAGGATTTGAATCGCGTACCCCGACTAGAAGAAGCCTGCACATAGCTTAACGCCTCCATCCGACGAATGAATCACCCTCAACACTCTCCAATAATTCTCGCTACTTCGGGGATAGCGGGTTCGAACTAGAAGCCGTAAATGCTAGGCGAGGGGCCCTGCGCGATCGACATTACATGATCTAGCTTTAGCTCAATACCTACAGGTAAGGAATACCACGTATGTACCCTCGAGAAGTCGAGGATCACATGCTAACTTTCCAAGGATCGAACTCTTAAATTCTGACACCTCGGCATCAACAGGAGGTTCGAATACGTCAGCCTGCAGGTGGGAGCTCTTGTTGCATTCGTTCCGACTGTACCGCAGTTGCCAGCTCAGCGATTTTTCCACATCCGCTTGGTAACAAGCAGAATATTTAGCCGCTGCAGTCTGCGCGAAGTGCTCACAGTTCTCTGTATGCGTTTATTACGTACACACACATCTCCCGTCTGCTGTGAATATTATTCTTCAGCCTTTATCTTAAGGTAAGGTAGAACTGTTAGTTACTTTTTTGCAAAGCAACTTCTACGCTAGACATCTACATTCATATATGTTTGTTCTTTTTTTTTTTAGGTACCGTTCGAAAGTACGCAATTTTATTCATCCCAGTAACAGCCTGCAGCACGTGCATTTTTTTAAAGGTATGTTTTCGAACTTTGAGTTGTAAAGATAATTAGGTTAGATGATGCACCCTACACTACATTCATATATGTTTCTTCTTTTTTTTTAGGTACGACCAGAATATTATCATTCGAGTTTCAGGCTTGAACGCACGCATTTGATACATCCGAGTAACAGTTTGCAGCGCGAAGATTTTAAGGTATGTCTGACCTCTATTCGTTGAAACTTGGTTTCTTCTAAAACATCGTAACTTTAGTCTATTGATAAATAGTTGTTCTCTTTAATCCTCACGCGGGGTACGTACATAGCTATGTCTGCCCTCAACAGGTTGAAACTTGGTTTCTTCTAAAACATCATAACTTTAAGCAATTGATAAATAGTTGTTCTCTTCAACCCGCGTACTATAGACGTGGTATAATTTCAAACACGTACACATAGCTATGTCTGACCTCAACGGGTTGAAACTTGGTTTCTTCTAAAACATCATAACTTTAGTCTATTGATAAATAGTTGTTCTCTTTAATCCTCACGCTATAGACGGGGTATAATTTCAAACAGGCACACATGGCTATGTCTGACCTCAACGAGTTGAAACTTGGTTTCTTCTAAAACATTGTAACTTTAAGCTATTCATAAACAGTTGTTCTCTTCAACCTGCATACTATAGACGAGGAATAATTTCAAACACGCGCACATAGCTATGTCTGCCCTCAACAGGTTGAAACTTGGTTTCTTCTAAAACATCATAACTTTAAGCAATTGATAAATAGTTGTTCTCTTCAACCCGCATACTATAGACGTGGTATAATTTCAAACACGCGCACACATAGCTGTGTCTGCCCTCAACAGGCTGAAACTTGGTTTCTTCCGAACATCGTAACTTTAGAGTATTGATAAATAGTTGTTCTCTTCAACCCGCATACTGTAGACGTGGTATAATTTCAAACACGCGCACATAGCTATGTCTGCCCTCAACAGGCTGAAAATTGGTTTCTTCTAAAACATTGTAACTTTAATCTATTGATAAATAGTTGTTCTTGCATACTATAGACGAGGTATAGCTATGTCTGACCTCAACGGGTTGAAAGCTGGTTTCTTCCGAACATCGTAACTTTAGTCTATTGATAAATAGTTGTTCTCTTCAATCATCATGCTATAGACGTGGTATAATTTCAAACACGTACACATAGCTATGTCTGACCTCAACGGGTTGATACTTGGTTTCTTCTAAAACATCATAACTTTAGTCTATTGATAAATAGTTGTTCTCTTTAATCCTCGTGCTATAGACGTGGTATAATTTCAAACACGCGCACACATAGCTATGTCTGCCCTCAACAGGCTGAAACTTGGTTTCTTCCGTAACTTTAGAGTATTGATAAATAGTTGTTCTCTTTAATCCTCACGCTATAGACGTGGTATAATTTCAAACACGTGTACATAGCTATGTCTACCCTCAACGGGCTGAAACTTGGTTTCTTCCGAACATCGTAACTTTAGTCTATTGATAAATAGTTGTTCTTGCATACTATAGACGAGGTATAGCTATGTCTGCCCTCAACGGGCTGAAACTTGGTTTCTTCCGTAACTTTAGAGTATTGATAAATAGTTGTTCTCTTTAATCCTCACGCTATAGACGTGGTATAATTTCAAACACGTGTACATAGCTATGTCTACCCTCAACGGGCTGAAACTTGGTTTCTTCCGTAACTTTAGAGTATTGATAAATAGTTGTTCTCTTCAATCCTCATACTATAGACGTGGTATAATTTCAAACACGTATACATAGCCATGTCTAGTCTCAACGGGCTGAAACTTGCTTTCTTCCGAACATCGTAACTTTAGTTGTTCTCTTCAATCCTCATGCTATAGGCCTAACTCACAGCCATGTCCAACCTCTATACGCTGAAACTTGGTTTCTTCCGTAACTTTCACCTAATCTCTATCGGTCGTTCTCTTTTCAGATGTTCCCCTGCTGCGAGGAATGTAATGTAACGTTTGCAAGGCGTGATAACTTCATGCGCCATATGAAATCAAAACACCCTAGCATAACATCTGCTTTATGTAAAGTTTGTAGTGTGTATTTCGCTAACGTAGAGCGATATGAGGATCACTTAGCAGAGGTATATCAAATATCTACTCGCCCTCAGGTAGTAGTAGGGAAAAAGCGTGCAGCTACTGATGTAGCTGTAGAAAGTACTAGTAGTAAAAAACCTAGAAAAAATCATGAACAGATGTCCCCCTGCTGCGAGGAATGTAATGTAACGTTTTCAAGGCGTGATAACTTCATGCGCCATATGAAATCAAAACACCCTAGCATAACATCTGCTTTATGTAAAGTTTGTAGTGTGTATTTCGCTAACGTAGAGCGATATGAGGACCACTTAGCAGAGGTACATCAAATATCTACTTGCCCTCAGGTAGTAGTAGGGAAAAAGCGTGCAGCTACTGATGTAGCTGTAGAAAGTACTAGTAGTAAAAAACCTAGAAAAAATCATGAACTTCAAACTATTCACTGCGAGCACTGTAACACTGATGTACCATCTTCGCATTTTCAGGGGCACTTACGGAGTAATGCGCATAAAAATAATGCGTGTAGAAGTGGTAGTAACGCAAACATCGAGGAAATTAATACAGCATTTAAAAGTAGGATTGCTAGTTACCGAATTCGCACCAGTCAAAAGTTTCAGAGCACTTCAAACTTTTTAAATTGCGTTCAACCGGATGTACAACAGCTTCTTGCTAAATCTTTGTCCAATCATAGTTTATTTAAAGTTAATTTTGAACTTTTCGCCTTGTACATTAAAAGCACGGATGAATCCGAAATAACGGACATTAAATCATTTAATACGAAGAATTTTATCATAAGTCAGTCGACTAATTTTGGTGATGTACTTAGGGATGTCTTTAACATTATTTCAACTAAGAGCGAGGAATTTCAGGAAAAGGAATCAGGGTGGGCTTTAGTTGAAATAATGTATCTAGAAGGTAACATCAATAAGTACAATCCCATGCGAGGTTCATCGTACATTGAGCTGCCGACATGGATTCAGCGAAAAGAAGCTGTTGTAAACATCCAAAACAATGACGAAGCATGTTTTGCATGGGCGGTGATGTCAGCTTTAAATCCTGTGAAACGGAATGTAGCGAATAGAACATCATCGTATCCACACTATTCAACGCAGCTAAATTTCGATAGTATAGAATTTAATGTACAGATAAAGGATATTAAGCACTTTGAGGAACTAAATAACATTAGTATTAATGTATATGGTGTAGTGAAAAAGTCTGTAGTAGGTCCTCTGTATTATACATGTCATAAGAAGAGTACTCACGTTAATTTACTCTATATTGAAAACAGTGAGAATAGCCACTTTTGCTGGATTAAAAATCTGAGTAGACTTGTTGGCAGTCAGCTGTCAAAACGTAATGGTAAAAAGTGGCTATGTGATGGATGCTTGCAGTATTTTAAAACTGAAGATCAGTTAACGAAGCACTCCAAGAATGACTGCAATCATGTACGTACAGAGATACCTACTACAGGTAATAATGTTTTAAAATTTACAAATTTTCACAAGCAGATGTGGGTACCGTTCGTGATTTATGCAGACTTTGAAGCCATCCTCACGCCATGCAACACATGCTCACCTAATCCTGACAACTCTTTCACTAATACCACGCACATGCATGTCCCGTATAGCTTCGCGTATTACATCAAGTGTAGTTACGATAGTACGCTTAACAAGTTAGAGCTGTATCGAGGACATGATGCTGCTAAAGTATTTTTAGAAAGACTTGAAAGTGATGCAGTTCGTCTCGGTCGTATTCTGAATAGTAATATTCCTATGAAGCCACTCACCGAAATTCAGTTAAATGATCATGAACGTGCTACAAAGTGTAGCATTTGTGATGGGGAAGTTTCCGAAAATGACCCTAAAGTTTTTGATCATGATCATTTAACTGGTTTCTACAGATGTGCCGCTCATTATAGCTGTAATCTTAAGTATAGAGTTCCTAAATTTATCCCTGTAATTTTTCATAACTTATCTGGTTACGACTCTCATTTCATCATTTCACAATTTGGAGCTTCGGATGAAAAAGTAGATATAATCCCTCAGAATAAAGAGCGGTACATTGCGTTTGCAAAGTCTGTAAAAGTAGATGCTGAGCATTCTATAAAACTGAGATTCGTTGACTCGTTTCGCTTTATGGCGAGTAGCCTCGATAAACTTTCTAGTCATTTACAGCCTGAACAATTTACAGAAATTCGACGCGTTTTCCCTGAAGAAGCGCAGTTTAATTTACTTCGGCGTAAGGGTGTTTTTTGTTATGAATATCTCGACTGCTTAGACCGCCTCGAAGAACGTGCCTTACCATCGAAACAATCCTTTTACAGCTCGCTGAATTCAGCAGATATTAGTGATGATGACTATTTACATGCGCAACATATCTGGGAGTAGTTCCACATTCAAACGCTGGGTGAATACTCTGATTTATATTTAAAGACAGATGTACTTTTGTTAGCTGATGTTTTTGAAAATTTTCGCTGTGTTTGCATGAACACCTACAGCCTTGACCCATGTCAGTATTTTACTGCACCTGGGTTAAGTTGGGACGCGATGTTAAAATACACGCGTGTGAATTTGGAACTGCTGTCCGATATCGATATGGTGCACTTTATAAAAGCATCCATTCGAGGCGGTCTGAGTCAGTGCAGCGGCCGGTATTCGAGTGCTAATAATAAGTACATGCCGAGTTTCGATTCCAGTCAGGAATCTCGGTATATCGTTTACCTCGATGCTAATAATCAGTATGGGTGGGCGATGAGTCAGCATCTACCGGTGAGTGGTTTCCGCTGGCTGACGCAGTGCGAAATTGATGCTTTACAGCTACACGCCCTAGGTGATGAAGCTGATAAAGGTTATTTCCTCGAAGTTGACTTACAGTATCCTAAAGAGTTACACACTTCTCATAATGAGCTACCGTTCTGCCCTGAAAATATGAAGTCCCCGTACATTGCATCAACGACGAAAATGCTCATTGCTAATTTATGCGATAAATCTAAGTATATCATTCATTACCGAAATTTAAAACAGTGTTTGCAGCATGGTTTGAAGTTATCCAAAATTCATCGCGTACTAGAATTTAATCAGTCACCGTGGCTAAAGCCATATATCGATCTGAACAGTAATTTAAGAACGAATGCGGTTAACGAGTTTGAAAAAGATTTCTACAAGCTCATGAATAACAGTGTGTTTGGTAAGACTATGGAGAATGTTGACAAACGCGTTGATGTAAAATTGATTACAAACTGGGATAATATTAAGAAAAGGTATGGTGCTAACTATTTAATAAGTAAACCAAATTTCCACAGCTGCACCATCATACATGACAATTTAGTTATTATACAGATGAATCGTGTCAAGGTTAAGTATGACAAACCTACCTACGTCGGCTTCACAGTACTTGAATTGGCTAAAACACTCATGTATGAATTCCATTACGATTATATGATGAAGAAGTACGCGCATAATGCGCAATTGCTCTACACAGATACCGATTCGTTTATTTATCAAATCAAAACTGATGACTATTACAATGATATAAAGCCTGACTTGGGTAGGTTTGATACGAGTAACTATCCTGCAGATAATCAATATCATCTGCCGCTAGTGAACAAAAAGGTTCTAGGTAAAATGAAAGATGAATGTGCTGGGAATATTATCGATTCATTTGTAGGTACTAAATCCAAGTCATATTGCATAAAACTCTTAAATGAATTACAAATAAAGAGATTGAAGGGGGTTAAAAAGAATGTCGTTCAGAATCAGCTAAGTTTTGAAAACTATAACAATTGCATTAAAAGTAATCCACCTGTTTTGCATAAGCAAATGTCTGTCATTAGAAGCAAGAAGCACCAGTTGTACACACATTTAATTAGTAAGGTAGCCCTTAATAGCGATGATTGTAAACGGTTTGTCATTCCAAATTCTACCAACACGCTAGCCTGGGGGCATAGTAGTATTGATAAGTACTACTTTACGTAAACATTATGCTAGAGGTGTGTGTGTACTTACGTTACGCTGTCTTACATCACAATTCGGGAGAGGAACGCTGGTACGGCAAGTCTAAACTTGTACATTCAAGAATTGCATCGAGAAGTACGCTAGGGTAAAATGATTCGAGATAAAACTTGTACATACAAGATGTAAATAAATAATGTAGAATTGGCATATTCTTTTATTTTAGGTTAGGTATCACCTTCCTCCCGCTCCTTATTTGCAGGATAGAGTTTTTGTTTATTACTCATGGAAGAAAGAAGGTGATGAGCAGTTTCGTAAGTATAGTTCGGTAAGTATCTCGAGAGCAGAATTTTTTTTTTGTCAAAAAAGCACATAGCTTTGTAAAGCACGTAGAATTTGCTACCACCGGGGCAGCACTGTTCTCTCTGGATTAAAAGCTTTGTTTCCAAACAAGAGCACGTGGAATTTGCCGTCACCGGGGCAGCACGGTGATTAAAGATGGCGGATGACAGCTAACAGAACTTTTCAAATTACCCGCTACTACAGAGAGCAGCATAGTGCTCTGTTCATTAAAAGATGGCGGATGACAGCTAACGAAATTGCCCCGCATGAGGGCAGCACGGTGCTCTGTTCATTAAAGATGGTGGATGACGGCTAACGAAATTGCCCGCAGCATAGTGCTCAAAGATGGCGGGTGACAGCTGTCAAAAGAGCATGTGGCTTTGTAGAGCACGTGGAATTTGCTACCGCCACATAGAGTGCAGCACTGTTCTCAAAGATGGCGGATGACAGCTGTCAGAAAAGCGCATAGGTTTGTAAAGCACGTGGAATTTACCGCCACCACATAGAGTGCAGCACTGTTCTCAAAGATGGCGGATAACAGCCGACGAAATTGCCCGCAGCACAGCGCTCAAAGATGGCGAATGACAGCTGCACGTGGCTTTGTTTCCCAACAAGAGCACATAGAATTTTTCAAATTGCCGCCACCACATAGAGTGCAGCACTGTTCTCTCTGGATTAAAGATGGCGGATGACAGCTGACGAAATTGCCCGCAGCACAGCGCTCAAAGATGGCCGATGACAGCTGCACGTGGCTTTGTTTCCCAACAAGAGCACATAGAATTTTTCAAATTGCCGCCACCACATAGAGTGCAGCACTGTTCTCTCTGGATTAAAGATGGCGGATGACAGCTGACGAAATTGCCCCGCATGAGGGCAGCACGGTGCTCAAAGATGGCTGATGACAGCTGTCAAAGAAAAGCACGTGGCTGTCAAAAAGCACGTGGATTTGTTTATCTCGAGCTAGTGAGGTTAAGTTGGTAGCACTAAGGTTTAGGCCCGCCAAGATGGCAGCACTGCCGATGACAGGTGACGCAAGAGGGCAGCACAGCGCTCTGTAGTTTAAAGATGGCGGATGGTAGCTGTCAAAAAGCACGTGGCTGTCAAAAAGCACGTGGCTTTGTTTACCTCATGCTAGTTAGGTTAAGTTGGTACCACTAAGGTTTAGGCCCGTCAAGATGGCAGTACTGAGGTTAGCGATGTGTTGTTGTCTGTCAAAAAGCACGTGGCTTTGTTTACAAATCTGTCAAAAAGCACGTGGCTGTCAAAAAGCACATGGCTTTGTTTACCTCATGCTAGTGAGGTTAAGTTGGCACTACTGAGGTTTAGGTCCGTCAAGATGGCAGTACTGAGGTTAGCGATGCGTTGTTGTCTGTCAAAAAGCACGTGGCTGTCAAAAAACACGTGGGTTTGTTTACCTCACGCTAGTTAGGTTAGGTTGGTACTAGTGAGGTTTAGGTCCGTCAAGATGGCAGCAGTGAGGTTAGCGTTGCGTTGTTGTCGATGACAGCTGTCAAAAAGCACGTGGCTTTGTTTACAAATTCAAATCTCGCGCCAAAATTCAAATTTCCCGCCAAAATTCAAATTTCCCGCGGGCGGCGGCGGCGGAGGAGGAGGCGGAGGAGGCGGCGGGAGGAGGAGGAGGCGCCCGAACTCTCCCATTATACTACTGTGAATGTGTCCATGAAGAGGACAAAGAGCAATGGGGACAGTGCAGTTGGTGTACACCAACTTTCAGTGTCAAGCCTCCTAGACGGTGACGCCACCTCTCAGACCAGGAGATATTTTAAACACAATGTGTACAGAAAATAATTAATAAAATATTTAACTGTTATTGCCAGTTATCGTCTTTAGTATAATGGGAGATTGGAAAGGTTCTTAGTGTGCACTTGAACGGATGGTATAATGAGCAGCACAGTCCGCAGATTTCGCATATGCATTCACTGGACACTTGATGATGGCCTTTCCTATTACAGATGTGATAGTGAAAACCATGTATTGTGCCCGTTGTAGTCAGTCAGCGAACACGAGACACCCCAGGGGTGCTCAGTTCGGTGGCTGTAAGCTTATGAAATAAATGAATGTGGCAGGATTTTCATAGGGTTCATCAAATAAGCACGTTCCAAGTATAGAACAAATGTGACACTTTTATTTAATTAAATGCAATATTGGCCATCCTGAAATCTATGATTATGATTATGATCGTTACGTTATGGAATTTAATATGGCTCTTGATGTAACAAACCTATGTGCAATCAAATGGGATGGTACACGACAGTTATTTCCCTGACATTCTAACAGAGTATTTACATTGTAAAAAAAAATTTTTCTCGTCTTTAAAGTTATTAAGTTATTGGTTTAAAGTTGAATTAAATTTTCATTCAGAAAAATGAGGTCTGGGCCAAGCCTTCATCGATAATCTGGAAAAAATGCAGTAATTGTAAGAACGAGTATAATAAAGAAATATCCAAGATTCAAAAAGTTATCATTCATGGCAAAAAATAAAATTTACAGTCGTTATCTAACAAAATGAAAATTTGAATTTGCCTTGGTTTTCTCTAAGTTAATCCGAGACGTCGGATATACCTGTTCACGTCGTCTCACATCTCTTTCCGTGAGAATTATATTGAACGTTAAGTATTTGACCAATAATTAAACAAAATAAAACGCCTCCTGGGCTTGCAAACGTAAGTAAATGGGGAGAATACCATCCATGTGGAAATCCTGTCCACTATCAATCGATAATATCAGTATCACATATTTCAGAACAGTACACATAAAAAAATAATCCTATAAATACTAACAAATAACTACTTCTACAGCTAACTACGGAAATTGGTAAGAAGAATGAGTACCAAGAAGAAAATGTTTACACTATGTACATGTCGACGAGTGTCGATCAACCGTATTACTCTCCTATTAACAAATTTATTGAGTTACAGCAAGATTGAGTTATCACATGAGAGCGACAAATTGCATCAACGAATGAGCTGATATAGTCACGAATCAGATATTATTTAGATATTTCGTCGAAGACCTGTTCTTTAGACCTAAGGCCTTCTCGAACATTCATCTGTACCTTGAGCTTGAAATTACTGGATTACTTGAGAAAATTTGGGATATTCCCACGAATTAAAAAGTACATCAATTAACATGGACTTTCATTTTCTTCATCTGAAGACACCAATATTAGGCTACACTGCATTTATCGCGAACAATCCATCAACATGTGAAAAGCTCAGTTTCACGAAGATTTGTGTCATGCACGATTATTCCATATACTCTACACGTACAGTGTACCACAATGACGACCCTTACTTGTCGCATCTTAATCTCAAATATGTGTAGCCATGAAATATCAGGACCTACCAACGTCCTACAAATACATAATATCCACTTAAAAGTGTCTCGATGATTAATTACTCCAACTAATTATCACATGCTCCCAATGCACATGTTCACATTAAATTCGTACATAGAATTCGGACTCAATATCCCGATGACACGTTGTCTCAGACACGAGGTACAAGTAGAAGTTCCATTACAAGGAAAATATAGAAAATGTGGGCGAAATATCCTACCATTAAATCCATCGGGCATAAATTAATTCATATTCGTGACGAAATTTACTCAATAAGCAAGGATGGTGTCGATAACACATGGATAACTATCAGAACCCTTCACTGTCATATTCATGGCCACATGGTCATTAAGTAGTCACATGTGTCAGTCTTACGACGTATTCGAGCAAATAAACAACCATAAAATGTGTCAAAATAGCTTACTAAGAAGAAAGAAAGAATAGAACAAAACTACATAGAACAGATATAAATGAGACGTAATCGACTTAACTTATAGAGAAATCTTCATGTCTGGAAGTCTGGGTTCTCAATCAGCCATGCCAGGAAGAAAGAATCTGCATCCCGACGCCGCCAACGATGGTCAAAGGTTTAGAACCTCATGGTGAAGCACTGGTAATCCATGATGTGAGATTCCGTCCTCTTCTGGAAATATTCACGTCCACGTCTTCCGCGTCCACTCGTAAGAAAGCTGAAACTTACACAAAGTGTTTTAGCATAAACTCCAAACACACACGTAACTGTATTTTGGAAATGACACGTACTTAAGGGATTAATATCTGCACATTCGACGTCTGATCACAGCACTGTTCTAAATTGTATCCAATTTTCAGACGTGTAGAGCACAGGAGTGAAGCCAGTATTCACGACGTTCCACGCTGAGCGACTGAAGGTGATAGTCCAAGAACACGCCAGTGTGTGAGAATGAGTATTCGTATCACATGACTTAAATATCATGTCGGGTGCACATGCACGGAAGTAAAGTCAATTTAGGAACTAAATTCTTCTACTGTACGAATCTACAACTTCATCACCATTTTAGCCACAAGGTCGTGCAAATTATTCCAAAATTTCAGTTTTTAATTTATATCCCCTAAATGTGCTATTCTTTTATCCAGTTTATTTTAATTTAGTCCTTGAGCCTTCCGTAATTATGCACGTCGCCATCAAAGATATTACAAATATTTCATTCATATCATTCCTCGCAATTACAGGTGACACGCGCTGGCCTCCTTCTCTCACTCGCCAACCTTCATTTTTTTTATTTTTATTCCGTTAGCCAGCTGGCCGCCCTCTGCACAAAAAAACTCGTTCTCGCCCTTGTCCAAGGTCGCGCGCTCCCCATCTCGCCGACAAGCGAACACAAGCCGCACCAACACCTGTTCACTCATTTGTGGCCTCATGGTCACATCCACCTCTTACTGGGACAAAAATTTTTAAACAAGGTTAAAATTTTTTAAATTATGTTCGTTCCTTAAAATGTGGTCCGTATGCTGTCCACTTCACTGTTTAATTTTCCATGGTATTTATAATTTCCAAACATCTGTCAGTTGTCTGAACGGTAATCATTCTGCACGACACAAACTGGTATTTCTTCGATATCCGACCGGGGTCTTTTCTTTTTTTCTTTCTTCACTCTTCTGCTTTACGGTAGAGTCTTAGGTTCGAGGCATTGAATATAACTGTTCATAGGAGAGTAATAGTTTGATATCTTCACATTGGAGTCTTTCTTCTGGCACCCTGATTTTCAGGTTGATATTGTGGTGCCGAAGGATTTAATCTATCGTCATGAGGTGAATTCCGGTGTCGCTGGAACTGTGGGCTCTCGGCTCCCATCACATCTGGATCAGTGTCTTGATTATGAATGGCGTCCTTCCATTTTGAGCCTTTTTCAGTTTCCTTCCTTAATTCTTCAATGTACCTCATGCTTTCTCGATGACGGTTCTCCATTTCATCTCGGAAATTCCGGTAGTTGCGATCTGAATAATATCTAGGTCTATCATAGGGCCTATTCCGTCTGTAGTCCTGTGGTCGGTCCCGTGTCCTGTAATTTCCCCTTCTTCGGACATTCTTCGGATCTTCCATCCTGTCCTCTCTGGGTCTCGTTCTTCTCTCTTCCCATCGACGGTCGTACACTCTGGGATGGTTTTTGTACTCTTTAGGTCCACTCTGATTTCCGTTTTCAGGCATTGGGGTCGAATTCCGGTTTTTCGGAGTGTCTATTACGTTGACCTGGTAAGTATTACTTCTTTGAGTTTTCGGTACTGTCGAGACATTCATGGTGTGGTCGAGCTGTCTGAGGATAGCCTCAGCCTGCACGGCGGTCTGAACATTGGCAGCAATGAGTAAACGCTGTACTTCCACAGGAAACTGCTTTGTTATCGCCTGGACCAACTCATTTTCAGATGGTGGAGTGTCGAGGTCTTTCATTCGTCGTACTTGATTACAGAAGTAATTAGCGTACTGCGTCTGCCCATCTGTGGAATATTTTCGTGAATACAAATCCAACCGTAGTGCTTGTTGCAAATCCGCTCCCCAGTATCTCTGTAGGAACAAGCACTTGAAACCTTCATAGTCTTCAAACGTATAGCGGAAAGCATGGTACCAGTTGAGCACGTCTCCCTCTAAAAATTTCTCCGCTGTTCGCAGATGTTTTTCAGTAGGGATCTTCTGTTCACGAATATATTCATCAAGGTCCCTAATGAAATTTTTAGGCGTGACCCCGTTTAAGTTGTTGAATTTTCTAGGCCTGTCCTCGCTCATTCGGATAAAATTAATGATTTGAGGTACACTTTGGGCCGGTGTAGTACTGAGATTTACTGTGGGTTGTTCGATATGGGTAATATTCTGAGACGATTCAGCTACGGGCGATATTCCTTCTGTTACAGTAGATTTAGCCTGTACGACCTCTTCGACATTACTCTGTCGGTCCATTAATGATGTCACTAAGACTCTAGTGCTCCTATCCTGCAACTTCAAGAATCCTACTTCTTTTTCTAATTTTTGGAGGGCGTCCATATTTTCCTCCATCTTCTGTTTCCCGGACTTGACATCTCCGGCAAGATTAATAATTTGCTCGAGTATTTCCGACTTGTCTTTGTCAATCATGCTCTTGATATCATCGAACTGGAGTGAAATATCCTGTATCTCCATTTGGTTGACTGAGATACTGTCCTTTACGGAACGGAGATCATCGTCGACCTTCTCTTTTATTTTCTTTAAGTCTTCTGTGACCTCTCCTCTAAGATTTTTCACTTGTTCTGACATCTCTTCTTGTGCCGTAGAAATCTCTACCTTTATAACATCTATCTCCTTCCTCACGGATTCAATGTTATTTCTGACTAGGACTACGTTACTCTGAAGAGCGGTGACCTTCCCGGTGATAACCTTATTATCCTCTTTGATCTGGCTCGTCAAAGTAACAACTTGTTCCAGGGTTTTTTTCTGATTTTCCCTGCACTCTAACACGATATTGTCAATCCGACAACTAGTTTCCTCCAGTTTTGCATATAGTTCGTCACGACCCTTTTTCGCCTCTTCCTGTATCGCAGCACCCATAATGTTCATTTTTTGACTCAACCGTTCATTACTATCTTCCTGAATTTTCCTAAATTCCTCTTTATTCTCTTCCTGCATTTTCCTACTCTCTTCCTGTGCTCTCCTACTCTCTTCCTGTATTTTTCTGAGTTCCTCTTTATTCTCCTCCTGTGCTCTCCTACTCTCTACTGTCAGAGTCTCTAATAACTTCCTAATCTCCTCGAGATCCATTCTATTATTCATAAAGTGACCTGTGTCAGCAAACGCCGAAATGCAGAAACTTTCCCCCCAGACATGTTGATTGTGATAAGGCAAATTCAAGTTTCATGAAGAAAATTCCTAACCCTCATTTTCCCATGTGAAACACATCATCATAAGTAAAATATTCTGAAAATTCCGCGTACTCTGTTAGAATTTTACCTAACTGGGATGGCATTAAATCTGAAATGAACCTGCCGAATCTTGAATAATAGGAATTTGAGCAAGTCAATTTAAACCACGTGGAGAAGCAATTAATCAAATTCCATGATGGATTAAGCCACTTTTAAGCCACAAATCGAGCCCCACGGAAGGGACTAGCCACTAAGATGTGCCCGTTGTAGTCAGTCAGCGAACACGAGACACCCCAGGGGTGCTCAGTTCGGTGGCTGTAAGCTTATGAAATAAATGAATGTGGCAGGATTTTCATAGGGTTCATCAAATAAGCACGTTCCAAGTATAGAACAAATGTGACACTTTTATTTAATTAAATGCAATATTGGCCATCCTGAAATCTATGATTATGATTATGATCGTTACGTTATGGAATTTAATATGGCTCTTGATGTAACAAACCTATGTGCAATCAAATGGGATGGTACACGACAGTTATTTCCCTGACATTCTAACAGAGTATTTACATTGTAAAAAAAATTTTTTCTCGTCTTTAAAGTTATTAAGTTATTGGTTTAAAGTTGAATTAAATTTTCATTCAGAAAAATGAGGTCTGGGCCAAGCCTTCATCGATAATCTGGAAAAAATGCAGTAATTGTAAGAACGAGTATAATAAAGAAATATCCAAGATTCAAAAAGTTATCATTCATGGCAAAAAATAAAATTTACAGTCGTTATCTAACAAAATGAAAATTTGAATTTGCCTTGGTTTTCTCTAAGTTAATCCGAGACGTCGGATATACCTGTTCACGTCGTCTCACATCTCTTTCCGTGAGAATTATACTGAACGTTAAGTATTTGACCAATAATTAAACAAAATAAAACGCCTCCTGGGCTTGCAAACGTAAGTAAATGGGGAGAATACCATCCATGTGGAAATCCTGTCCACTATCAATCGATAATATCAGTATCACATATTTCAGAACAGTACACATAAAAAAAATAATCCTATAAATACTAACAAATAACTACTTCTACAGCTAACTACGGAAATTGGTAAGAAGAATGAGTACCAAGAAGAAAATGTTTACACTATGTACATGTCGACGAGTGTCGATCAACCGTATTACTCTCCTATTAACAAATTTATTGAGTTACAGCAAGATTGAGTTATCACATGAGAGCGACAAATTGCATCAACGAATGAGCTGATATAGTCACGAATCAGATATTATTTAGATATTTCGTCGAAGACCTGTTCTTTAGACCTAAGGCCTTCTCGAACATTCATCTGTACCTTGAGCTTGAAATTACTGGATTACTTGAGAAAATTTGGGATATTCCCACGAATTAAAAAGTACATCAATTAACATGGACTTTCATTTTCTTCATCTGAAGACACCAATATTAGGCTACACTGCATTTATCGCGAACAATCCATCAACATGTGAAAAGCTCAGTTTCACGAAGATTTGTGTCATGCACAATTATTCCATATACTCTACACGTACAGTGTACCACAATGACGACCCTTACTTGTCGCATCTTAATCTCAAATATGTGTAGCCATGAAATATCAGGACCTACCAACGTCCTACAAATACATAATATCCACTTAAAAGTGTCTCGATGATTAATTACTCCAACTAATTATCACATGCTCCCAATGCACATGTTCACATTAAATTCGTACATAGAATTCGGACTCAATATCCCGATGACACGTTGTCTCAGACACGAGGTACAAGTAGAAGTTCCATTACAAGGAAAATATAGAAAATGTGGGCGAAATATCCTACCATTAAATCCATCGGGCATAAATTAATTCATATTCGTGACGAAATTTACTCAATAAGCAAGGATGGTGTCGATAACACATGGATAACTATCAGAACCCTTCACTGTCATATTCATGGCCACATGGTCATTAAGTAGTCACATGTGTCAGTCTTACGACGTATTCGAGCAAATAAACAACCATAAAATGTGTCAAAATAGCTTACTAAGAAGAAAGAAAGAATAGAACAAAACTACATAGAACAGATATAAATGAGACGTAATCGACTTAACTTATAGAGAAATCTTCATGTCTGGAAGTCTGGGTTCTCAATCAGCCATGCCAGGAAGAAAGAATCTGCATCCCGACGCCGCCAACGATGGTCAAAGGTTTAGAACCTCATGGTGAAGCACTGGTAATCCATGATGTGAGATTCCGTCCTCTTCTGGAAATATTCACGTCCACGTCTTCCGCGTCCACTCGTAAGAAAGCTGAAACTTACACAAAGTGTTTTAGCATAAACTCCAAACACACACGTAACTGTATTTTGGAAATGACACGTACTTAAGGGATTAATATCTGCACATTCGACGTCTGATCACAGCACTGTTCTAAATTGTATCCAATTTTCAGACGTGTAGAGCACAGGAGTGAAGCCAGTATTCACGACGTTCCACGCTGAGCGACTGAAGGTGATAGTCCAAGAACACGCCAGTGTGTGAGAATGAGTATTCGTATCACATGACTTAAATATCATGTCGGGTGCACATGCACGGAAGTAAAGTCAATTTAGGAACTAAATTCTTCTACTGTACGAATCTACAACTTCATCACCATTTTAGCCACAAGGTCGTGCAAATTATTCCAAAATTTCAGTTTTTAATTTATATCCCCTAAATGTGCTATTCTTTTATCCAGTTTATTTTAATTTAGTCCTTGAGCCTTCCGTAATTATGCACGTCGCCATCAAAGATATTACAAATATTTCATTCATATCATTCCTCGCAATTACAGGTGACACGCGCTGGCCTCCTTCTCTCACTCGCCAACCTTCATTTTTTTTATTTTTATTCCGTTAGCCAGCTGGCCGCCCTCTGCACAAAAAAACTCGTTCTCGCCCTTGTCCAAGGTCGCGCGCTCCCCATCTCGCCGACAAGCGAACACAAGCCGCACCAACACCTGTTCACTCATTTGTGGCCTCATGGTCACATCCACCTCTTACTGGGACAAAAATTTTTAAACAAGGTTAAAATTTTTTAAATTATGTTCGTTCCTTAAAATGTGGTCCGTATGCTGTCCACTTCACTGTTTAATTTTCCATGGTATTTATAATTTCCAAACATCTGTCAGTTGTCTGAACGGTAATCATTCTGCACGACACAAACTGGTATTTCTTCGATATCCGACCGGGGTCTTTTCTTTTTTTCTTTCTTCACTCTTCTGCTTTACGGTAGAGTCTTAGGTTCGAGGCATTGAATATAACTGTTCATAGGAGAGTAATAGTTTGATATCTTCACATTGGAGTCTTTCTTCTGGCACCCTGATTTTCAGGTTGATATTGTGGTGCCGAAGGATTTAATCTATCGTCATGAGGTGAATTCCGGTGTCGCTGGAACTGTGGGCTCTCGGCTCCCATCACATCTGGATCAGTGTCTTGATTATGAATGGCGTCCTTCCATTTTGAGCCTTTTTCAGTTTCCTTCCTTAATTCTTCAATGTACCTCATGCTTTCTCGATGACGGTTCTCCATTTCATCTCGGAAATTCCGGTAGTTGCGATCTGAATAATATCTAGGTCTATCATAGGGCCTATTCCGTCTGTAGTCCTGTGGTCGGTCCCGTGTCCTGTAATTTCCCCTTCTTCGGACATTCTTCGGATCTTCCATCCTGTCCTCTCTGGGTCTCGTTCTTCTCTCTTCCCATCGACGGTCGTACACTCTGGGATGGTTTTTGTACTCTTTAGGTCCACTCTGATTTCCGTTTTCAGGCATTGGGGTCGAATTCCGGTTTTTCGGAGTGTCTATTACGTTGACCTGGTAAGTATTACTTCTTTGAGTTTTCGGTACTGTCGAGACATTCATGGTGTGGTCGAGCTGTCTGAGGATAGCCTCAGCCTGCACGGCGGTCTGAACATTGGCAGCAATGAGTAAACGCTGTACTTCCACAGGAAACTGCTTTGTTATCGCCTGGACCAACTCATTTTCAGATGGTGGAGTGTCGAGGTCTTTCATTCGTCGTACTTGATTACAGAAGTAATTAGCGTACTGCGTCTGCCCATCTGTGGAATATTTTCGTGAATACAAATCCAACCGTAGTGCTTGTTGCAAATCCGCTCCCCAGTATCTCTGTAGGAACAAGCACTTGAAACCTTCATAGTCTTCAAACGTATAGCGGAAAGCATGGTACCAGTTGAGCACGTCTCCCTCTAAAAATTTCTCCGCTGTTCGCAGATGTTTTTCAGTAGGGATCTTCTGTTCACGAATATATTCATCAAGGTCCCTAATGAAATTTTTAGGCGTGACCCCGTTTAAGTTGTTGAATTTTCTAGGCCTGTCCTCGCTCATTCGGATAAAATTAATGATTTGAGGTACACTTTGGGCCGGTGTAGTACTGAGATTTACTGTGGGTTGTTCGATATGGGTAATATTCTGAGACGATTCAGCTACGGGCGATATTCCTTCTGTTACAGTAGATTTAGCCTGTACGACCTCTTCGACATTACTCTGTCGGTCCATTAATGATGTCACTAAGACTCTAGTGCTCCTATCCTGCAACTTCAAGAATCCTACTTCTTTTTCTAATTTTTGGAGGGCGTCCATATTTTCCTCCATCTTCTGTTTCCCGGACTTGACATCTCCGGCAAGATTAATAATTTGCTCGAGTATTTCCGACTTGTCTTTGTCAATCATGCTCTTGATATCATCGAACTGGAGTGAAATATCCTGTATCTCCATTTGGTTGACTGAGATACTGTCCTTTACGGAACGGAGATCATCGTCGACCTTCTCTTTTATTTTCTTTAAGTCTTCTGTGACCTCTCCTCTAAGATTTTTCACTTGTTCTGACATCTCTTCTTGTGCCGTAGAAATCTCTACCTTTATAACATCTATCTCCTTCCTCACGGATTCAATGTTATTTCTGACTAGGACTACGTTACTCTGAAGAGCGGTGACCTTCCCGGTGATAACCTTATTATCCTCTTTGATCTGGCTCGTCAAAGTAACAACTTGTTCCAGGGTTTTTTTCTGATTTTCCCTGCACTCTAACACGATATTGTCAATCCGACAACTAGTTTCCTCCAGTTTTGCATATAGTTCGTCACGACCCTTTTTCGCCTCTTCCTGTATCGCAGCACCCATAATGTTCATTTTTTGACTCAACCGTTCATTACTATCTTCCTGAATTTTCCTAAATTCCTCTTTATTCTCTTCCTGCATTTTCCTACTCTCTTCCTGTGCTCTCCTACTCTCTTCCTGTATTTTTCTGAGTTCCTCTTTATTCTCCTCCTGTGCTCTCCTACTCTCTACTGTCAGAGTCTCTAATAACTTCCTAATCTCCTCGAGATCCATTCTATTATTCATAAAGTGACCTGTGTCAGCAAACGCCGAAATGCAGAAACTTTCCCCCCAGACATGTTGATTGTGATAAGGCAAATTCAAGTTTCATGAAGAAAATTCCTAACCCTCATTTTCCCATGTGAAACACATCATCATAAGTAAAATATTCTGAAAATTCCGCGTACTCTGTTAGAATTTTACCTAACTGGGATGGCATTAAATCTGAAATGAACCTGCCGAATCTTGAATAATAGGAATTTGAGCAAGTCAATTTAAACCACGTGGAGAAGCAATTAATCAAATTCCATGATGGATTAAGCCACTTTTAAGCCACAAATCGAGCCCCACGGAAGGGACTAGCCACTAAGATGTGCCCGTTGTAGTCAGTCAGCGAACACGAGACACCCCAGGGGTGCTCAGTTCGGTGGCTGTAAGCTTATGAAATAAATGAATGTGGCAGGATTTTCATAGGGTTCATCAAATAAGCACGTTCCAAGTATAGAACAAATGTGACACTTTTATTTAATTAAATGCAATATTGGCCATCCTGAAATCTATGATTATGATTATGATCGTTACGTTATGGAATTTAATATGGCTCTTGATGTAACAAACCTATGTGCAATCAAATGGGATGGTACACGACAGTTATTTCCCTGACATTCTAACAGAGTATTTACATTGTAAAAAAAATTTTTTCTCGTCTTTAAAGTTATTAAGTTATTGGTTTAAAGTTGAATTAAATTTTCATTCAGAAAAATGAGGTCTGGGCCAAGCCTTCATCGATAATCTGGAAAAAATGCAGTAATTGTAAGAACGAGTATAATAAAGAAATATCCAAGATTCAAAAAGTTATCATTCATGGCAAAAAATAAAATTTACAGTCGTTATCTAACAAAATGAAAATTTGAATTTGCCTTGGTTTTCTCTAAGTTAATCCGAGACGTCGGATATACCTGTTCACGTCGTCTCACATCTCTTTCCGTGAGAATTATACTGAACGTTAAGTATTTGACCAATAATTAAACAAAATAAAACGCCTCCTGGGCTTGCAAACGTAAGTAAATGGGGAGAATACCATCCATGTGGAAATCCTGTCCACTATCAATCGATAATATCAGTATCACATATTTCAGAACAGTACACATAAAAAAAATAATCCTATAAATACTAACAAATAACTACTTCTACAGCTAACTACGGAAATTGGTAAGAAGAATGAGTACCAAGAAGAAAATGTTTACACTATGTACATGTCGACGAGTGTCGATCAACCGTATTACTCTCCTATTAACAAATTTATTGAGTTACAGCAAGATTGAGTTATCACATGAGAGCGACAAATTGCATCAACGAATGAGCTGATATAGTCACGAATCAGATATTATTTAGATATTTCGTCGAAGACCTGTTCTTTAGACCTAAGGCCTTCTCGAACATTCATCTGTACCTTGAGCTTGAAATTACTGGATTACTTGAGAAAATTTGGGATATTCCCACGAATTAAAAAGTACATCAATTAACATGGACTTTCATTTTCTTCATCTGAAGACACCAATATTAGGCTACACTGCATTTATCGCGAACAATCCATCAACATGTGAAAAGCTCAGTTTCACGAAGATTTGTGTCATGCACAATTATTCCATATACTCTACACGTACAGTGTACCACAATGACGACCCTTACTTGTCGCATCTTAATCTCAAATATGTGTAGCCATGAAATATCAGGACCTACCAACGTCCTACAAATACATAATATCCACTTAAAAGTGTCTCGATGATTAATTACTCCAACTAATTATCACATGCTCCCAATGCACATGTTCACATTAAATTCGTACATAGAATTCGGACTCAATATCCCGATGACACGTTGTCTCAGACACGAGGTACAAGTAGAAGTTCCATTACAAGGAAAATATAGAAAATGTGGGCGAAATATCCTACCATTAAATCCATCGGGCATAAATTAATTCATATTCGTGACGAAATTTACTCAATAAGCAAGGATGGTGTCGATAACACATGGATAACTATCAGAACCCTTCACTGTCATATTCATGGCCACATGGTCATTAAGTAGTCACATGTGTCAGTCTTACGACGTATTCGAGCAAATAAACAACCATAAAATGTGTCAAAATAGCTTACTAAGAAGAAAGAAAGAATAGAACAAAACTACATAGAACAGATATAAATGAGACGTAATCGACTTAACTTATAGAGAAATCTTCATGTCTGGAAGTCTGGGTTCTCAATCAGCCATGCCAGGAAGAAAGAATCTGCATCCCGACGCCGCCAACGATGGTCAAAGGTTTAGAACCTCATGGTGAAGCACTGGTAATCCATGATGTGAGATTCCGTCCTCTTCTGGAAATATTCACGTCCACGTCTTCCGCGTCCACTCGTAAGAAAGCTGAAACTTACACAAAGTGTTTTAGCATAAACTCCAAACACACACGTAACTGTATTTTGGAAATGACACGTACTTAAGGGATTAATATCTGCACATTCGACGTCTGATCACAGCACTGTTCTAAATTGTATCCAATTTTCAGACGTGTAGAGCACAGGAGTGAAGCCAGTATTCACGACGTTCCACGCTGAGCGACTGAAGGTGATAGTCCAAGAACACGCCAGTGTGTGAGAATGAGTATTCGTATCACATGACTTAAATATCATGTCGGGTGCACATGCACGGAAGTAAAGTCAATTTAGGAACTAAATTCTTCTACTGTACGAATCTACAACTTCATCACCATTTTAGCCACAAGGTCGTGCAAATTATTCCAAAATTTCAGTTTTTAATTTATATCCCCTAAATGTGCTATTCTTTTATCCAGTTTATTTTAATTTAGTCCTTGAGCCTTCCGTAATTATGCACGTCGCCATCAAAGATATTACAAATATTTCATTCATATCATTCCTCGCAATTACAGGTGACACGCGCTGGCCTCCTTCTCTCACTCGCCAACCTTCATTTTTTTTATTTTTATTCCGTTAGCCAGCTGGCCGCCCTCTGCACAAAAAAACTCGTTCTCGCCCTTGTCCAAGGTCGCGCGCTCCCCATCTCGCCGACAAGCGAACACAAGCCGCACCAACACCTGTTCACTCATTTGTGGCCTCACGGTCACAGTATTGCTCCTCGCGTGTTGAGGTGTCTCAACTTCTAGTTGGCTGTTTTCCATTCCTTGTTGATCAAGGCTGGGTTGCGGAAGAACTCTAGATCTATTTCTGCTGTTTTCTGTCGTCGCTCTTCTAGGAACTTCTTAGTGGCTGGGGTAGGCAACAGATTGTGAGTGGTCATCAGGTCCTCTATGAAAGATGTAGTTTCTGACAGCTAGTATACAAGTCGGGTTGGGGCAAACTTTGAGATACAGAGAATTCTTTTCATTATATCTAGGTTTGATTCTGCCTAAAGCTTTAAGATTTTTGTATTTCAGACATAAGCCAGGAGATTCGTTCCCTTGAAGGAGATGCTCGGAGAAGGTGTGGGGGTTGGCGGCCGTGCCCTATATATGAGTCGTCTCAGCAACCACCTTAGTGCAGAAGAATGGAAAACCACAGAAAACCATTCTCAAGACAGCCGACGGTGGTGCAATCCCCCCTCCGTTTCCCGAATGCAGAGGCGTAGAGCCATGGTAGAGCCGCGTGATCCTTTGCTCGGTTGGCCGGTCGGAGTGCAGAGCTGTCGGACCACGGACCAGCCGTGGCCACTTATGGGCCGAGCATCCGCCGACTTGTGAGTGTTGTAGACTGCGGGAAGTGTAGCGAGAAGCGTGATGTACAGGCAGTATTGTAGCTCCGATGACGTCACGCAAAGAGGCGTCCAACCCGCGCAAAACAAGCTCAAAATACATCTGTACCTTTCAGTTACGAAATATTCACAAATGTTGCATTAATATAACGTACGAAATCGTTAAAACCGGTGATCGTCTACGTTAGGTCACGTAATTTTAGGAGAAGTACTGAGCCGTATCCGACAGGCCCATAATAATAATTGGAACATTATTTGACCAAATATGTGAAATTCATTTATAAAAGTTACAGTCTAATATGGTAAAGCATCGTATCCCAAGATAGTTAATACCGGATGTTGAGCAAGACTGTAAGTCGCTGGATGCTGCTTCATATTTCCGCATGACCGTGAGAAAGTAAGCGTACCCAAGCGCTGGCAAGGATCGACACGTGTATCAAACGCTGACCAAGCAATATATTTCAGCCAATGGGAACTTAAGGATTTGGCAAACATGGAGGCTACGCCGCGCCAAATATTAATTCCAGGATGACCAACATGCTCTGTGGATAAAGTCAGTTTCTGTAGACAATCGGTTTTCCACAGTTTCTGAAGTTAGATATATTTGGAAATGTATTATAGAAATTGGTGGAAGAGATTTGCTAGTGTTTGAGCTGTGTTTTACAAATATATCACAATAAGTATTGTATCATCATACATGACGAACTCTCTGATTGGTGGTTGGTTCAGATACCCGGGAACCCCAACAATATTAGCGTCACCGAAGCCTCCTCAGTAACCCAAGCTCTGGAGAGCGTCACTCTGTAGTTGAAATTTGAGCAGTACGGATGTACTAACTCGGCACTCTGTAGGAAAAGTTTGAACAGTGCGGATGTACCAACTCTGTGACTGGTGGTTGTAATTAACGTGGCGTTATTCCAGAAATAGTAACTGGTTCTCATTGATGCTTCAAATTGTGCAGTCGTAATATTTACTGTGCTTTGACAGAGTTTACTTTTAATCGATAAAGACGGTGTAGTGACCGCTGAGTAACAAGTGTGGTGGAAACGTGCTAGTGTTTCACTATTTCGCGACGGGCGCGTATTCGCGTGGAACTTCCGTACCGAACCGTGGGCTGCTTTTTAAACTATTTTTTACCCTTTTAGTGAAGTGTGTTATATATATGTGAATCAGTGTGTTAGCTGATCTGGTAAAAGAAAGGGTATCTCGGCTCGCAGCATTAAGCAGTGAAGAGGTTATCAATAATAGTCTTCTGTGTTCCAGTGAATTGTTTTCCAGCAAGATGATGGATACACCTGCAGAGGAAGGAAGTGCATTCCCACATGTTAAGGATGTGATTAACATGGTGTAGATCCCAAAAATTAGTGGGGATGTAAGCTGCTATCCTGGTATCCCGAGAGTCATCATAAAGTAAGATGCACGTATTATATATGGCATGATATGTAAGTTATGTTAAGGTACTAGGGCAGTGTAGATAGAATTTTTAGTTTCATTTAAAGTAAGCCTGACGGCATGTATTTGTTTAATTTTGTCACTATGGTAGATTCGGATACGAGATTAATGCATGTTTATTTTATTTTCATTTTGCTTTATGATTAGATGTTTGGGAAAATGAGGGATTGATAGGATCAGTTATTGTTGTAAATATAGTACTTAGCGTAGGATATTCCGAGTTTTCCTTAAATATAGGCTAGAAGGGCTAGATCGACAGGTTCATTTCT
This sequence comes from Anabrus simplex, assembly GCF_040414725.1. Classification (NCBI taxonomy): domain Eukaryota; kingdom Metazoa; phylum Arthropoda; class Insecta; order Orthoptera; family Tettigoniidae; genus Anabrus; species Anabrus simplex. Next base: position 466,084,019 of record NC_090267.1, read on the forward strand.
ATATTACGTCAAACACGTATCAATTCATTTTATTTCGGTTATTCAGAGAGACAGGTATAGCTATTTTGCATGATGCATGGTTTTACAGAAGCTGCCAGAAGGAGCTGCAGAACGTCGTTGTTAAATTAAGATCTTTGAAGTTAAGTTGGATTTTGTTTGCCTGATGGTCTGCCAAGGACTCGAACAGCGTCTCGTTATGTGGAAAGGCCAGTAGGATTCATGAGGGATGATGAGATAATAATTGCATGCTTAATTATAATGTATTGGTGCAGGCAGATCGTATGCTTGACAAGATAGAGAGAAATTATGCAGATGTGTGTGCCTGCTTAGCGTCTTCTGAGTATATTGTGATCAGAATGGACAGTGTTAATTCCAGACTATTGAGTCTGATGTTGTTAAATGGCCCAAGCATGCTAAGAAGCGATTAATATACAGGAGTTTCCGTGTAGTTGATGATGGGCGTTATCTCATGGCAAACTGATTCCTGGCCTGTGTTATCGGCATGTGTGAAAGAGACAGTATTTCCTTGCGGCGGCCACGGGAGACAAAATCCAATCTTTAGCGTAGTGGAGTTCTATATTTCTTTACAGCTCGTAATCTACCCGGAAGTACATGACGGATGACCGCGCTGTTGAGCGCTCAAACGCAGCAGAAGGAGGCAATGTTGCCCATTGCTTTCTTCATGACATCAAGGATTATTTATATGTTTTTCTCTTACAGGATGGTTTTACCTTATTATTTTGTGATTGTATACCTTGTCTCGTTGTTTTTAAAGGGAACAGCCCGAGTGCTGATGTATTGTTGGTTCATCTAGTTCTGTCTAGATCTTTTGTAGTGAACCGGGATTCACATTAGAAGCAGTGTAGCATTTAAGACTTTACTCGATATCCGATGTATATATATGTTTAGTTTGATGATTTGAATTATTGTAAATATAGTGTAGGATTTGCCCCTAGTATTTTGCATACCTTACATAGCGTCCGGTGCGTCTTAATTATTTTTCTTTCCGTCGTAATTTTTTATATAATGTAACTTTGATTTTACGGAAATAGTTTGATGACTCTCGGGAGTAACTTAATTTTGAAACCGTATCGTTGGGATGCGATAGTGTGAAACTCCATACCGAAACACCACATGGCAGTGTTTGCATACACTTGTTGCCATACAACATAAACATTGGACTATGAGAAGATACTCAGTCTTGATTTTTATATATGTTCTTCATTGAACTTGCTTTTCTTTTAATGTCAAATTTGTATTATCACTCATTTAACGTTTCTGATTTCGATTTATTTTATTACTTTGAGTTCATTTTTTTACAAGTTATTATTTTTTTTATTCAATTATTTTCGTGTGATTTGATCGGGGATATTTGTTAATAAATCCATCTTACCCCCTATAATTGTTTCTCATTCGTGTTATACCTCCATTTCCTGTCATTGATTGCTATTTTAGAGTAGAACTCCGACTTTTATCCTGACCCAATCGACAACCAACCCACACTCTGCCCAACCCTGAGTTAGTCGGATGTTCATACAGGAATGGAGGCATCGTCCTAGAGGGTATTTACCCCTGGGTACGGTACATATATATTTGGCGCCGCAACTAAGGGCAAATAGACACTTTGGCGTTTGTTCGTATCCCGCTGGGAGTATTTTTGTGTTACCCAAAGATGTCTAGGTTGTTCTTACAAACTTGGGCAGGTCAAATTGAGATTTGCGAGAGTGAATGTGATTTGGCAAGCTATTCCGAAGGCTAGATAGGATTAGGATCATGGTTCGAAAGCTGGAAGAGACCAATAATTGGTATCCAGATAATGATTAAATTTAAGAAAGGTAGATAGTTAATTTCGAACCATAGGCGCAACTTAGGAATCTGGCAACCTAACGTTCAGACAACTTGAGTCTAGAGTCCCATGTTCAGTACTACGAATGATAGTAGGCGGACATGAAAGGGCAAGATTTCATAGGAAATCGTGTGTTTAGAAAACAGAGTAAAATCTAAATGCATTACGTTAGGGACATCGGCAAAAAAGTTTGATTTAAATTATGTTAGGAAGAATGAGGAACATAGCCGATAAGTAAGGCGTGTCGTAGTAGTAAAGGAACTCTATTTGAGTCAGAGAACTATAAAAAGATTTCTCTAATGAGGTAAAGTGGTCGATGACGTGTCCTTCAGACATGTGTTGATCTTGACATAGCCTGGAATTTGTGTGCAGATCAAATTTCAATTGCCAGTAATGATAATTTTATTTGATTTAGAGTAAGGCTAGGAACTTAAGAGCGCCTCAGTCTTAAGAAAATGGTGATGATATTTGCAATGAATGCTGATGATTCAAGACTGGTAAACCTATGCTGGAATATTAGTCTGGAGTCGGAGGTATTTATCGTAAATATGGTCCAGTACTGTTGTCTAGTACTTAGATTAGAGCCCAAAAGACAGGAAAATTACTAATGTTTGGATTAAAAGAATTTGGGGCTACAATATTAGTAATTTATTTTTAAAGTTATGATAAAGCGTTTGTTTGTTATGCGCGGCAGAAGATAAATATCCCAAATCATAGGAAGCTTCTATATGGCGAATTTTGAGGCCATGTTTTCTTGATATTTGATTAACGTAAATCATAGAAGCTTTTCAGTAAAATAAATGGTTTTCGTATGGAGTACACAAGATACGGTATAGGATACTAGGTAGTGGCGAGCATCCCTGCGTTTTCTCAAATACGTATTTGGTATGGCGTTGACGATGAAGGAGTTGTTAGAGGAGATGGACAAGAGGGCAGAGCAGGCCGAGATGAGGGAGCAGGAGCGTATGAATGAACTTTCGAGTAAGTTGGAGGAACAATTTAAACAAGCTGCAGATAGGACTGACGAACAGTTAAAACAGGCTGCGGAAAAAAGCGAAGAACAGTCCAGAGAGACTAGACAGTTACTTAAGCAGGCTGCAGATAGGACTGAGGAACAATTAACACAGGCGGCGGAGAAAACTGAGGAGCAACTTAAGGTGGCGACTAATGAGTTACAGGGGAAAATTGACTTCGTTCGTACATGCTGTTTAGAAGGCATGGGAAAATTAGAGAAACAGCTAGAGACAGTAGAATTTAAAACACAGACGCAAATTGAAAAGATTAGAGATTCTGTTGAGGAAATCGCCGATCGGGTTACAGAACACATGACTAGCACAGATAAGCGGCTGGGAGACTTATCGCATACAGTAGAAGAAGCTACAGCAGAGATTACACTCCAGCGAGGCGCGATTGACAAGTTACGGATTGACACGGAGACGAGGTTGGAAGAGTTCACCGTGGACATCAGTAAACAAATTACTGAAGCTCAGCAGAATACTGAAGACAAAATTGATTTGAAACTTAAGATGAAGCAAAAGGAGACTGAGGAAAGAATGAAGGAAATAGAAACTCAGATTCGATTGGAAATGAAGGAGGACATCGCGGAGACAGGCAAGGAAGTCAAAGACATGATAATGGCTGATCGGGAAAGGAACAAGGAAGATCTACAGGTACTTGGTTCGAGTCTGGAGATGTGGACAGAGGTTTCACAGAAAAATCAAGTGAAGATAGAGGTTGTTGAGAAGGAAATCGCCTACATGAAGGATAAGTTAGAATTGTTGGATTTACGAACGGACAAAGAACTTAGTAAATTAAAATGTACAGTGCAACAAACCATTATAGAGAAGGCACCCAGTCAAGTTAGCGATAACGTTGCGCTGAGCGATCTTCTACAGTTACCGCGTCAGGAGGTCCACTGTTCAACTCCGAATGAAACACATAATGTTCCTATTTACAATATTATGAGGAGCAATGAAGAAAAACCACGGAAGTTTACAGGGAATGATGAGAGAACACCTAAAGCTTTCTTGCGTGAAATGGATGACTTCTTAGCAGATTACAAGGTACCACCAGAGCGTAAATTGAGGACAGTAGAAAGATTTCTAGGCGATACCGTGGCTGAATGGGCGAATGCTTTCCGTTATACATTTACTACATATGAGGAGTTTAAGGAGGCATTTCTTAAAAAGTTTTGGGACGTATCTACGCAGCAATCACTGAGGATGGAATTGTATTCACGTAGATATCCGGCTACTACGCCAACGAAGTATTCTCCTTTTTTCATTTCTCAGATGCTAAAATTTCGTGATTTAGACATGCCCCCAAGCGAGAGCGAAATTATAGCGGCAATCTCTCGGCAACTACCTCTTGAAGTGCAGAGAACATTAATTGCAGCTAATGCTAAAACTGCAGCAGAGGCGGAGTTGACTTTAAGACAGTTAGACTTAACATCTAGTCAAAACCAGCCTAGGTTGAGGCATGTTGAGGCTATTCATACGGTAGGGGTGGAAGAAGGAAGTAATCCACCGAAAGTAAGGAAGAGAAATGAGTATCAAAGCTTAGGGACTCAAACAGCTACACATGAGCAAGCCAACAGGAGTGCTGTACATCAGGATGGTAACTGGCAGCGGAGAGATAGAAGAGACCAGTTTCGAAGAAATAATTATCAAGGTAACAGCCTAAATCAGCGAGGATATAGCTATCCAAACGGAAATAATGGGAGGACCTATAGATACAAGTATAGAAACTATGGTGGACCCAGAAGACCATATTATCGTTGGGACGAGAAGGAGCGAAACCCCAGAGGAGGAAGAGGCAATTACCAGGAGAACCGTGACCAAAGAAGAGAAGAATCAAGACAATACGTTGAAGAGTTGAGAGGAAAAAGGCAGGAGGAAGACCGGTGGAGAGGAGCCATACAAGCTAATGGTAACGAAGAATGTCATGGAGCTGAAAGTGTTGCGTACAGGGAATACCGTGTAAGGCAACAGGAAAATAGGCTGAATCCCAATGCTCCTAATTATGAGAGCCGAGGGACGGACAACAAAAACAAAGCACAATAGACGACATCCCAGAAGGAGAAGAAGAAGAAGGAGAGATGGCAGAAGATGAGAGTGAAGATGATGGAGAAGAAGAGGAAAACCCGAATGAGGAACCTGTGATGGTGGACGCAGATGACCCGGAAGAAGACACGGAGAATGTCAACTTCGCGCAGATGGAAAGAGACAATTATTCAGAAGAAGAAGATTGTGAAGAGTGTGGTGGTGTGCAGAGACGTTTTCATGCGTTACTTGACATCTACTACAACATCCGCCAAGATAATGATAGACTGTGGGAAGAGAATACAAATATGCGAGACGGCAAATAGTACTAAAGGAAAGAGATTGCATATATCCAGATGATAATAAATAGTCAAATAATACATTAAGAAAAAAAATAAATATTCCATATTCATTTTTTTCCCCTGGTAAGAGGAGGATGAGCCGTATCCGACCGGCCCATAATAATAATTGGAACATTATTTGACCAAATATGTGAAATTCATTTATAAAAGTTACAGTCTAATATGGTAAAGCATCGTATCCCAAGATAGTTAATACCGGATGTTGAGCAAGACTGTAAGTCGCTGGATGTTGCTTCATATTTCCGCATGACCGTGAGAAAGTAAGCGTACCCAAGCGCTGGCAAGGATCGACACGTGTATCAAACGCTGACCAAGCAATATATTTCAGCCAATGGGAACTTAAGGATTTGGCAAACATGGAGGCTACGCCGCGCCAAATATTAATTCCAGGATGACCAACATGCTCTGTGGATAAAGTCAGTTTCTGTAGACAATCGGTTTTCCACAGTTTCTGAAGTTAGATATATTTGGAAATGTATTATAGAAATTGGTGGAAGAGATTTGCTAGTGTTTGAGCTGTGTTTTACAAATATATCACAATAAGTATTGTATCATCATACATGACGAACTCTCTGATTGGTGGTTGGTTCAGATACCCGGGAACCCCAACAATATTAGCGTCACCGAAGCCTCCTCAGTAACCCAAGCTCTGGAGAGCGTCACTCTGTAGTTGAAATTTGAGCAGTACGGATGTACTAACTCGGCACTCTGTAGGAAAAGTTTGAACAGTGCGGATGTACCAACTCTGTGACTGGTGGTTGTAATTAACGTGGCGTTATTCCAGAAATAGTAACTGGTTCTCATTGATGCTTCAAATTGTGCAGTCGTAATATTTACTGTGCTTTGACAGAGTTTACTTTTAATCGATAAAGACGGTGTAGTGACCGCTGAGTAACAAGTGTGGTGGAAACGTGCTAGTGTTTCACTATTTCGCGACGGGCGCGTATTCGCGTGGAACTTCCGTACCGAACCGTGGGCTGCTTTTTAAACTATTTTTTACCCTTTTAGTGAAGTGTGTTATATATATGTGAATCAGTGTGTTAGCTGATCTGGTAAAAGAAAGGGTATCTCGGCTCGCAGCATTAAGCAGTGAAGAGGTTATCAATAATAGTCTTCTGTGTTCCAGTGAATTGTTTTCCAGCAAGATGATGGATACACCTGCAGAGGAAGGAAGTGCATTCCCACATGTTAAGGATGTGATTAACATGGTGTAGATCCCAAAAATTAGTGGGGATGTAAGCTGCTATCCTGGTATCCCGAGAGTCATCATAAAGTAAGATGCACGTATTATATATGGCATGATATGTAAGTTATGTTAAGGTACTAGGGCAGTGTAGATAGAATTTTTAGTTTCATTTAAAGTAAGCCTGACGGCATGTATTTGTTTAATTTTGTCACTATGGTAGATTCGGATACGAGATTAATGCATGTTTATTTTATTTTCATTTTGCTTTATGATTAGATGTTTGGGAAAGTGAGGGATTGATAGGATCAGTTATTGTTGTAAATATAGTACTTAGCGTAGGATATTCCGAGTTTTCCTTAAATATAGGCTAGAAGGGCTAGATCGACAGGTTCATTTCTATATTACGTCAAACACGTATCAATTCATTTTATTTCGGTTATTCAGAGAGACAGGTATAGCTATTTTGCATGATGCATGGTTTTACAGAAGCTGCCAGAAGGAGCTGCAGAACGTCGTTGTTAAATTAAGATCTTTGAAGTTAAGTTGGATTTTGTTTGCCTGATGGTCTGCCAAGGACTCGAACAGCGTCTCGTTATGTGGAAAGGCCAATAGGATTCATGAGGGATGATGAGATAATAATTGCATGCTTAATTATAATGTATTGGTGCAGGCAGATCGTATGCTTGACAAGATAGAGAGAAATTATGCAGATGTGTGTGCCTGCTTAGCGTCTTCTGAGTATATTGTGATCAGAATGGACAGTGTTAATTCCAGACTATTGAGTCTGATGTTGTTAAATGGCCCAAGCATGCTAAGAAGCGATTAATATACAGGAGTTTCCGTGTAGTTGATGATGGGCGTTATCTCATGGCAAACTGATTCCTGGCCTGTGTTATCGGCATGTGTGAAAGAGACAGTATTTCCTTGCGGCGGCCACGGGAGACAAAATCCAATCTTAAGCGTAGTGGAGTTCTATATTTCTTTACAGCTCGTAATCTACCCGGAAGTACATGACGGATGACCGCGCTGTTGAGCGCTCAAACGCAGCAGAAGGAGGCAATGTTGCCCATTGCTTTCTTCATGACATCAAGGATTATTTATATGTTTTTCTCTTACAGGATGGTTTTACCTTATTATTTTGTGATTGTATACCTTGTCTCGTTGTTTTTAAAGGGAACAGCCCGAGTGCTGATGTATTGTTGGTTCATCTAGTTCTGTCTAGATCTTTTGTAGTGAACCGGGATTCACATTAGAAGCAGTGTAGCATTTAAGACTTTACTCGATATCCGATGTATATATATGTTTAGTTTGATGATTTGAATTATTGTAAATATAGTGTAGGATTTGCCCCTAGTATTTTGCATACCTTACATAGCGTCCGGTGCGTCTTAATTATTTTTCTTTCCGTCGTAATTTTTTATATAATGTAACTTTGATTTTACGGAAATAGTTTGATGACTCTCGGGAGTAACTTAATTTTGAAACCGTATCGTTGGGATGCGATAGTGTGAAACTCCATACCGAAACACCACATGGCAGTGTTTGCATACACTTGTTGCCATACAACATAAACATTGGACTATGAGAAGATACTCAGTCTTGATTTTTATATATGTTCTTCATTGAACTTGCTTTTCTTTTAATGTCAAATTTGTATTATCACTCATTTAACGTTTCTGATTTCGATTTATTTTATTACTTTGAGTTCATTTTTTTTACAAGTTATTATTTTTTTATTCAATTATTTTCGTGTGATTTGATCGGGGATATTTGTTAATAAATCCATCTTACCCCCTATAATTGTTTCTCATTCGTGTTATACCTCCATTTCCTGTCATTGATTGCTATTTTAGAGTAGAACTCCGACTTTTATCCTGACCCAATCGACAACCAACCCACACTCTGCCCAACCCTGAGTTAGTCGGATGTTCATACAGGAATGGAGGCATCGTCCTAGAGGGTATTTACCCCTGGGTACGGTACAGTACAGTAGGTTTATAGCATGATCTTCGAAGAGTAACGATTGTTTTACGCGTTAATGTACCTAACAATAATAGAATGCATCAATAAAATATGGATATAATGAACGTACAATATGGTAACAACAACAACAGCAATATGAAAACTTTACCTCCATACCTCTCGATGGCCATAAATACAGCAGGTTTCGTTTTTTTTTTTTTTTTTAAACTTCTGGCACTATCCTCTAAAAGACTTTTTGAGACCCTTTTTTCCACACAAACTTTTTTAATTAAGTTTATTTATTGTCGCTTTAACTTAGAAAGTCATATCGCGATCATAATTATACATACAGGATTATTACATTGATTACATAGAGTTACAATTGTAAAAATAATGACAGTACATATTGATCAGATAGTAATTATATGTCATTGAATAGATTTGTTTGTCTAAAAAACTTAATTATGTTTTTACACTGAGTATCTTTGTTGAAGATGTCACATACTCTATTATTCTGGTTTAAATTACACAACTGTCTTTGTTGATCGTATAGATGACATTCTAGTAAAGTGTGGTCAATAGTCTTTCTTTTTTGACAAGTGTCACATATTGGTGGAGGTTTCTTAGAGAAGATATGAGCATGAGTCAGTTTGCTATGGCCTATACGTATTCTAGTAATGAGCACTTGTTCTCGACGCTGAAGGAATGAAACATCAAATTTATCTGTAGATCCACGCCTGATATCATGGAGTCTTGTGGGTTGTTCCCTTGTCCACTCAGTTAACCACTGTTTTCGGATCTTTGTAGTAAGAAAAGGAGCAACGTCGGTGTAGGGGATAAGAAAGTTTGGATCATGTACAGGAAGACGAGTTGCTTCTTTAGCTTCTTTATGTGAGGGAATCCATATTATGGTAACTTGCTGTCCTTTATTTTTCACGGTATTGTAAGTTTGCAGTATGTCTTGTGCTAATGTGTTTGAGGATGATGCATTTTGAATGAGTTTTACTGTTGATAAAGAATCACTAAGGATTAGAAAAGGTTCTTTTTTGGGGGAACTCTTTATGGATTCCATAGCTTTTAGGATAGCATACAGTCCACATGTGAATATGGAGCATGTGGCTGGTAGTGCATACTTCATTGTATGATTGGGGTGGACAACAGCACAGCCGCTACCATATTCCGTTTTTGAGCCATCAATGTATATAGGAGTGTGTCTGGGCAGACTTTCACACTTTTCAGATAACATTTGTTTAAATACGGTACTGTCTGTTCTTTCTTTATTGAATTCACTTAAATCTAATATTGTTGGTGGTGGTTCAGCTTTCCATGGAGGGAATGTGATGTCTTTTTTAGTTCTTGAAGCAATCGGGGGAACTGAAGAATTAATTTCCTGTAAGTATTGCGTAAACCTAACGTGGAAGGGTATATGTCTCTTTTGTTGCGAGGAATAGCGTTGAGGCTGATAGCGTGGGAAAACATACTCGTGTGCTCTGGAGTGAAGAGAGGCCGCTATCTTCACTGCGTAGTTGATAGTCAGTTGTTTTCTACGAGTCCGAAGCGGGGGTTCATTAGCTTCTATTAATAAACTTGAGATCGGGCTAGTTTTGAATGCTCCCAGGACAATCCTGAGAGACGTGTTTTGAATCGGGTCAAGCATTTTCAATGAGGATGCTGTAGCTGAACTATATATAATAGAATCATAATCCAGTTTGGTGCGAATTATAGATTTGTAAGTGCACTTTAATACATGAAGATCTGCTCCCCAGTTGTTAGCTGCCAATGATTTGAGTACATTAATTCGATGTAGGCAATCTTTTTTTACAGTTTTTAGATGGGAGTTCCATGTTAATTTTCTGTCAAAGGTCATTCCTAGTATTTTTATTTCATTTAGTATCTCAATTTTATTCCCCTTGAGGTACAATTCTGGGCAGTTACTATCACTCTTTTGTTTGGAAAATAAGATGCATTTGGTTTTGGTTGAAGAAAAGGTAAAGCCTGTGTGTTTTCCCCATTTGGCAATATCTTCAAGAGAATTTTGTATAATTGTTTGGGTGGTTGACAGGTTGCGACCTCTGCAAAAAATAGTCATGTCATCAGCAAAGAGGCAAGTTTTTACAGGAGGGTTAACGCATGACGTGATGCCATTTATAGCTACTAAGAATACTGTTACACTCAGAACTGAGCCTTGTGGGACACCGTTTTCTAAACTGACTTCTTGGGACAGGACACCATTGGCTCGAACTTGAATGCGTCGGTCTTGCAGGAAGTTATAGATAAAACTGATCATGTTTCCCTTAATATTATGTTGCAGTAGAGTTTTAATAACGTGAGTTTTCCACACCATATCATATGGTTTATGAATATCCAGGCAGACAGCAAGGAGATGTTGTCCATAATGAAAGGCATCCAGGATTTCTGACTCTAATACTCATAAGGTGTCAGCTGTTGAGTGAAACTGTCGGAAGCCACACTGTTCTGCAGTGAAGAAATTCTGTTGTTCTAGAACCCATTTTAGTCTTTTATTTATTATTTTTTCCATTAATTTGCACATAGTGCAGGTTAGAGCTATTGGTCGATAGTTATCGGGTAACATGTGGTCGCAGCCAGGTTTAGGTATTGGAATTACTATAGCTTTCCTCCAAGCTACAGGAAAGACTTTCTGTGACCAAATGAAATTAAATATTTCAGTGAGGAATGCTAGGCCTTCAGGAGGAAGTTCCTTCAAAAAGTCATATATAATATCTTCAAGATCTGGGCTTGTTCTTCGACAGCTACTAAATTCAAATAGTACTTCAGTAATACTGATATTATCGTTGTAGCATTGGTCAGCACTTAGGTGGATGTGTGACTGTAAATCAGGACAATCTTCACGAGAGGATAAAAATTCTTGTTCATAGTTGGAATCACTTGAAATTTTTGCAAAGTTCTCTGCTAATGCATTTGCAATATCGTGATGTGTAGTTGTAACTGATCCAGTCGTTTTATTGAGGGCTATGATACGTGAGGGTTTTTTAAGCCCTCTTATTTTTCGTAGGTGTTCCCAAATTGTGTTTTGTGGGGTCTGATGAGAAAGAGATGACACATACTTCAGCCAAGATGCTCGTTTACTCTCTTTTATGACTTTTCGGGCTTCAGCACGACTTTCTTGGAACCGTAATTTGTTTTGTAAAGTGTTATGGCGTTTATACTTGTAGAATGCTTGGTTTTTCTTTTTAATTGCAACTTTACAGGAATCATTCCACCAAGGAACTGATTTTCTGTGAGTTGTATTGTTGGTCCTTGGAACAGAATTTTCTGCGGCTTTAAGTATGATATTGGTGAATTCTCTTACAATATAGTCAATCTTGTAATTTTTGAAATGGATAGGTGGTGGTAATCTATATAACTCTGCCTTAATATTTTCTTTATATTCTTGCCAATTAGCATGTTTAGTATTCCATTTATTTGGGCATACACTTGGGTGGGGCTTGTTGTTTCCATTTATTATGATAGGAAAGTGATCACTTCCAAAAAGGGTTTTGCTAGCTGATGATGTATATATCGTTGCTGCATCTGGAGTGCTCAGACACAGATCTATAGTACTAAAAGTACCGTGCGGGATATCATAATGAGTAGGACCATTCGAGTCTATTAGGATCCAATTTTCAGAATCTAGCAACGATTCAATTGTTCTTCCTCTTGTGTTAGTGTAGAGACAGTTCCATAGGGTGTTAATGGGAGTTGAAGTCTCCTAACAGGAGTAATGGTTTATGAAGTTGATTTGTCAGATCTACTAATTCATTTAAATCCATTTTCTGGCTGCTGGGCAAATAAATATTACAGATGCATAGGGAAAATGTTAGAAAGACTGTAACTGCTACTGCTTCCAAATGGGGTTTTAGTGGTATTTCTTTTTGAGGAACATTGTCACGTATCTAAGTGGCAACCCCTCCACTTGCATGAATGGGATTGTTGCGGTTTTTGTGATATGCTGTGAATTGTCTCATATTTGCTACGTAGTTATCTCGAAAATTGGTTTCTTGTAAACAAATGATTTCGGGTTGGTGTTCATTAATAAGTTGTTGTAGATATTCGTATTGAGAGTAAAATCCGTTCATATTCCACTGCAGTATCCAAGAATTCATGATGGCTTTTTAAAGATGTATTTACTAGATTTGATCCTTATCAGTTATTGGGATTGTCTGATCTGGGGCAGGCCTATTGCTTTCTCCGTTTATGGCAGTAAGTAGTTTCTTAATAAGTCTGGTACTCTGGTTCTTAATTTTTTTGTCCTGATAGTACGGGTATAGTTTATTCAGGGTCTCTATGAGATCTTGAACATGGGAAGTGTAAGATAATGCAATAGGTAAGATATTTGTTGCTGATGTTCCTTTAGTATTTTCAAATAAACTTTTGAGTTGTATGAAATTAAGAATAAAATTTGAGGGATTAGCTTCTATTACTTCCTTAACAGGAAGTTGTTCTTCAAGACTGAGGGGATTTAATACCATTAGTTTCTTCTTAGGCTGTTTAATGTCTTGGGTTTTATGTGATCCTAGAACAGGAAATTCATCATCTGTTTTATCATCTCCCGAGATAGAAGAATTATCTAAGAAGGAATTATTATCAGCCTTGGAAGTGTTATTAGAAGAGTCACTTAAAAGGAAGGGTCGTTTTATTCTTTGAGGTTTAGTTATGGGTGATTCTTTATTTACTTCATATATTGGGACTGAAGTGTTCAAGTTCAAGGAGATGTCCTGTTCAGAGAGGTTTCTAGAGGAAGATGATGTGTCATTAGAATATTCAATAATTTGCTGAGGGTCAGTAGTTGTCTGAGGATTCATAGTGGCATTTGCTGGGTTGGAGGTGTCCTCCTTGGAGGAAATTGAATGTTGATCAGGTGGCTGGTTGTTTTCTTCTAGAGTCTCAGGTAGTGAGGGACATACTCGGGCCAGGTGGCCTCTTCTTTGCAAATAAAACAGTTGGGAACGTCTGACGAAGTGTAGATCCAATAACTGGTTCCTTCAAAGCATATTTGTAGTGCATTCGGTAGTTTATTGAAATCGTCGGATTTGTAGTGCATTCGGTAGTTTATTGAAATCGTCGGGTTTAACATATAGTTGTCGGCGGAAGCTAAGAATGTGTGTGAATCCCAGAATATTAATTCCAGCCTTAAGTTGGATATAGATGACATTGGTTTGATACCCAGTTGTTGTAAATGTTCTTCAATGACTGTGTTTGGTAAAATAGGACATACATTGGATAATATCACTCTCTTGTTTGCGACAATTAACGGTCTGAGAGTGAGATCAATATTATTGATTTTAATTACGGGGTGACTGAGTGACAATTCCTGAACAATTTTTGTGTTCGATAGGAATATGCAAATTCTTGAGTTTGAAATACGAGATATATAACGTATGTTAGCTGGATCTGTTATTTTTCCTACAGCAAGGACGTAGTCTCTTATTGGGATTCCGTCGTGAGCATCAATAATAATAGCCTGTTCTTTTTTTGGTGTTAACTGCATTACAGAAGCATAACTTTTTTGAGATTGTTTAGGAACATTATGGGTAGAGCTGTCGGTAAGGTTATGTACGGTCTAATTTCCTTGGTAAGAAGCCACTTCTTTGAGGGTGGAAGGCTTTGAAGACTCCCTGAATTACGATGTTCAACTGTTAGTTATTGATATCCTAACGGTTTTCTACACGTAGAACAGAAAAGATTCAATTTCACTCTAATTAAATAAAATTATGTCGAGTCCAGTCCTCGAAGTTTACACTGAGTCGTAATACTCACATTTAGTCCAGTATTTGCATTGAGAAAGAACTTGAAGTATGTTTATTTACGTAAAAACTGGCACACATCAATAACACGTTTGTACACACTCACTGCCACCTCGATCCTTTTTCCACACAAACTTGTTTAACTTTTTTATTTATTTTTTAAGGAATAGCCCATGTTTTCCCAAATGTTAATTCACCGACCAGCAAGACCTGTTAGTTGCTCCCCACATCACGGAAATTGCCGAGGAATTAAGTTGCATTGCAGGCCTACTAGCACCGAGCAAGTTAGCCGTGCGGTTAGGTTCGCGCAACTGTGAGCTTGCGTTCGGGAATCCCACCATCGGCAACTCTGAAGATGGTTTTCCGACGTTTCGCACTTTCACACCAGGCAAATGCTGGGGTTGACCCAGGAGAGGTCTCGTGTTAAGGATCACACGAGCACGTGAACACCCTAGTAATCCCAAACAATTGCAATTTACACGATACTGTATGATGAGAAAAGGTTTTTCTACGTTAAGAACGTATTTACGAAGTTGTACGTGCCGATTTACTTTCCTTTCCATTTGAATCGCGCCGCGCCAGTTGATCATAACCCCGTTTTCAACTACAAACTTCGGCGTATTGCACAGCTAGAACTTGAAGGGGCAATGCTGTGGGTATAGCGAATACGAGCACAATTCCTGTGTGCCGCTGGTCCGCTTCCAATGCCTTCTCCTAAAGTACTTCTCAAATCCCAAAGCATATATCGATAGTCCGTGGTAGTGGATAAGGGCCGCTACCACTTAGTGGTTAATTGACCAACCACATGGCGTTGTTCTTGTCATAATGTAGCATAATAATTGCTTGATGGGTGGTTCAGACGGTTGAGGCACTGCCCTTCTGAGCCCAACTTGGCAGGTTCGATTCTGGCTCAGTCTGGTGGTATTTGAAGGTGCTCAAATACGTCAGCCTCGTGTCGGTAGATTTACTGGCACGTAAAAGAACTCCTGTGGGATAACATTCTGGCACTTCGATGTATCCGAACACCGTAATAAAAGTAGTTTGATGAACCAGAGAAGCTTTTAGCCAACTGCTTACTAACAGACTTGTACTGTCAGCTTATATAGTTGAATATAATAATTAATTACAATTCCTACAACTATGTTGCCAACTCTTCAGTAGGATGGGGGTATATATTTGTTGAAGTGGAGGGAAGGGTTTGTTTCACAATAATACTACCGGTATGTAAGTTACTTTTTAAATTGCGGGTGTTAAGTTCACATCTGTATTCGTGTCTTTTTTTACAAGTTGCTTTACGTCGCACCGACACAGATAGGTCTTATGGCGACGAAGGGACAGGGAAGGGCTAGGAGTAGTAAGGAAGAGATCGTTGCCTTAATTAAGGTACAGCCCCAGCATTTGCCTGGTGTGAAAATGGGAAACCACGGAAAACCATCTTCAGGGCTGCCGACAGTGGGTTTCGAACCCACTATTTACTGGATACTGGACGCACTTAAGCGACTGCAGCTATCGAGCTCGGTTGTATTCATGTCGGTTTATTCTATAGTATCATTGAAAACACAATATCGACTAAGTGGGCTACCGCTAAGCTATTAACCGACTGAGGAGCAACTTATACGAGGGCTGATCAACAAAGACTGAGACTGATTTTCCCGGTAGCTTCCATGATAGTTTCCTATCTGTAACATAAATATTTGAAAAGAGAGGGACTTTATGTATAATGTCCGTAGGCGGCAGCACTCTCGTTTCAGTAGGTTGGTAGTAATGCTCCACTTTGTAGACGCTACGTGCATTTCGCATACCAGAAAATGGAGGTGATGCGAAGAGGAGCAGTACAGCGCAATCAAATTCTGTTTTCGTTTAAACCATACAGCCACTGAAATTTACGGAAAGCTGACGCATCATTATAATCCTGAAGGAAAATAAGCCAGCACAGTGTGGAAATCGCCAAAAAAAGGCAAAAGTTATTCCATCTGCAGGGAAAGTGATTGTGATCACATTTTTTTACTGTAATGGAATGATTGATGATGATGATGATGATGATGATGATGATGATGCTTGTTGTTTTAAGTAATGGAATTATTTACCAGCCTGCAGTTACCCCTCACACTACTGTTACTACACGTCAGTATTGGTTACACTGAGGAAGCACATTGTAAAGTGTACCGGGCGGTACACCTCCTCGCCGCTAATTCAAACATTGCGCCAGTTGAAACTCCTTTACTGGAGAAAGCCTGAACTTTAACAACCATATTAATTCTAAGGTTTCTCAGAAGATGTCTCTACGGTAAATTTTGAAGTGTTCTGAACTATGCCTGTTTCGATTTGTATTTGTTTGCTCTGTAGTAAGAAGTGTGAACATTCTCTTCTAGATGGCACTACGTAAGAACTACAATTGTGTACCCTAGTGCGAAGTGAAGGAACTTTTTTGAAGAAATTTGGTATTCATAAGTTTGTTCTTTGTTAAATTTCTTTTTAGTCATTGTTTGGATTGGCAGCATAACCCTTCTCTTTCCGCCAGTTTTGAATTTGACCAATGAGTAATTTCTGTAATTAATTTTCCACCAATCCTAGATGTCTTCTTCAGTTTTGACTTGTAATCTTTAACCGACCAATAAAAATTTATGGGCGGGTTGTTATCATTCATGAAAGGTCTCGAATGTTCCACAAGGGTACATAAACTGCTGATTTTTTGTCTCGGGGCCACTTCATTAACATCTCTCCTAGTGTGATTATGTACCAGGGGGCGGGAAGCGCCTCTTTCTTCGGGCAGAAGTTCATCCATAAGGTAATGGCCATTTAATAACTTCATTTCTCGCTAGCTCAGCAGTTTAACCCTCGGGGCAGTTTCGAAACTTTTCTCATGTAACCTATCTTTAAAATGTAATAGACACTTGGTAAAACATCGTCTCTTTAACTATAAATTGGGATAGAGAGTGCTATACCCTCTCGAGCTCCCACTCCTATTGTTTTGAGGTGACTTTGTTTTCACAACCGTTTCTTCTTTTCTTAATGTAATAAAGTCTTCTCATACAAATCACCTCTTTAGTATGGGATTAGCCCTTGTGTATGCGGCCTAGTGCCAAGTAGGTTTTAAAAGTGTATTAGGAGTGCAAGTTACGCCTCCAGTCAAGTTGGTATTTTGAGCCATGTAATTAACCTGCTTTTTTACTGAATAGGCCCAGTAGGTTGGGTATTTATTACCCCTGTTCTTGGTATGCCTTGAGGGCAGTTTGAAGTATAGTTTGTTGTGGCCTTTGATGGGCTTGAACCTTGAGAGCGGGTTTGCTCTTTCTTAAATTTGGTTTCAGTGTGCCTCGAGGAGGCTTAATATGGTAATCAGGAGCCAGTGCTCCTTGGCATGATTGGGGTTTTCTGCCCCTTTGTTTGAACTTGGTATATAGGTAAAGTTGGGCTTATAGCTCAAGGTTCGTGAGTGTCGGGCTCGAAGCCCAAATTTTGTAATGAACTAAAATTATACCTTCTTAATTTGTTGATCTGCTACTTGGTACATGTTATATTCTGTTATTTATTTATCTTGAAAAGAAAATATATACTTTGTTAAAGATTTAAATTAACTTTAATTTCGTAAGTTGAGACCTATTCCACCCAGCACATTCTTTCACCTCTGCTGGTCCACCAAAATTCCGGAACATAAAGAAACGACCAGAGCTTTCTCGGACTGGGTGGCGACTTTATCATGACAATGCACGGCCTCACGTCGCAAATCGAGTCAAGCAGTTTCTGGCTCCATTCAACATTACCTGTGTACCGCATCCACCTTATAGCCCTGATCTTGCACCCTGTATTTTTGTTTATTCCCACCACTAAAGGCAAAGCTTAGGGGCATTGGATTTGTGAACTCTGAAGCATTGCTCAAGAAAAGTGAGGCGATTCTGATAAACAATGGTCTGCAGCATGTGTTCAAGGACTGGCAGGGACGCTATGCAAAGTACATTTAAGTAGGAGGGAACTACTTTGAAAAAGATTATGTAAGTATTGAAATGGAGTAATAAACATGTCTGAAAAGTAATCAGTCTCGTTGATCAGCCTTCGTGCATAGGTTTTTAATTATCTACTGTCTACTCCGTGTGCACACCCACAGTTTTAAACATGTAACGCCACTGACTGCACCTTAATTACCGTCACGGCCGCTACCTTTTCAATCCTAGCACTTTCCCATCATCGAGTCGCCGAAAACCTACGATGTGTTAGAGCGACGTTGAACAAGTAGTGAAACAAAAAACCATTAACAATAGTTTAATTTTAAAATGTATGCATAACAATGTTAAAACCATGTAACAGAACGTTAGACCGGGCGAGTTGGCCGTTCCCGTCTGAAATACAGTCTACCGGCGCCAATCGGAGAGCTGCGTGTTCGGTTCTTAAAAATTTGATCGGGCTAAAATAAATTAAAAATCTCAGGATAAAATAAATACCATGGGTATATGAACGGGAAACAGTATAAATTTCCGAAATAAAATTCAAAATAAGGGGTAAGATGGATTTATTGACTAATAAATATTATTGAAATTCAAAATAAACAAAAATGTGAAAAACGATTAGAATCTGGCTCAAATAAATGCCAAAAATTTAATATGCGCCGAGCACATAAATATCATTAATTATTAGAAGTCACAAAAGACGGGCAATGTCCCGTTTCAAAATGAAAATATTAACAAAATAAACACAACGACCTGGGGGAGAAATTCACACTTCGCTTCGACTTACGCAGTTAAATTCATTTTAACGCATCCTGACGGATATCATTCAAATTATAATTACAGGACATACCGCGACAGAATAAAATTATGCTAAATCCGATCCATAATAAAACTATATGTATATCACTTATCATCAAATCAATATTTCAAGGACCTTAGCTTACATCTACACTGAATTTACTTAACAGACTGTTCTGTTATAAATTGGATGGCTTAAAAGCCTACTTCCCAATAACATGAGTTCCGGACTCATATTTTAAAGCAAGTATATATCAACGCTGGCAATGACATAATCCACAACAATCCAAGTAACACAAATTAATACAAAATACACTCTCGGAGAAACCTGTAAAGACATGCAATAAAAAAAATATCATCTGTGTATTCAATATCTGAAATATAAACAATAAGATACTAGACTCCTTCATATAAAAAGAACACCGAACTCCAGGCTCAGCTATCCGTCTGTTGATCTTTCACTTCGCACGCTGTAATATAAATCACGGAACACTTCTAATGCTCCAGCTATGAAACATCTTACTTCGCCAGAAAAGACTCTAACTAATTGGTTTGGTAATTCTTGCCTGAGAAATTCTAATATATTTGGGAACATAAATTACGCTGCCATTCACTTCTCTGTTCATTTAATTAACACAAGGCCTCGAACTCAAACTAAGGCACCAATACACATTCCTATGGCCTTAACTACATATTCCAATATAACACGGCTTGCAGATATGATACTCAACACATCTGGCCTAACACTTTGGGGTCCGTGAGTTCGATTCTCACAATCATAATGAACACTTGAGGCAAATCAAACCTCTCTCTTTTCATGCAGCTAACACCATTGTGTCTTTATCAATATTCATTTCTCGGCACTTCCTTCCTGTGTAACACACATTGTAATCTCAGTGTCTGGCTAATCTTGCCTTTTTCTCGTAAATACATAACTCAATACCAATTAGCTAGTTCTATCTGCGGATCTAGAATATATTAGTTCGATGGTGCACTTTTACGTTGGTCATCACTGCCATGCACTCCTATAAACGTGCTACAAGCAGGAAAAAATACTTTGCTAAATTTTATTCCCAGACCAAACTTTAGGCTGTGTAGCCTTCATACTAAAAGAGTCTACATCTTGTACCAAAATGGAATACACAGTTACCTTTAGACATATATATCCTCATCTACACCTAATCATTTCCCTCTTTCCCATCTTATAAAAAGGAAATAAAAGAATATATAAAAATCAGGGTTCCAAACATGCATTTCCCTGAAACATGATATTAATCTATAAAAATACAACATAGCTCAGTCACAACAAGACTGACATTTACATTTACATTACACTGGGATCGAATTAGCCTAATTCCTTCTATCTAAGCATGCCTATAATTAAAATGAACTCAACTGGTAGCGTTCAGCTTCTTCATGATTCCAGTCCACAGCGTCCAGCAAATTACGCCATTATTGCACCAAACTGCATGGCGTTATCAAATACTCTGCAAGTCTTTTCTTCTCTCTTCATCATGTAGTAATAGTGCTTCGCACACACCATTTAATTGTACCGATACGATGACGTCGGTTCGCAGAAGTTCTTCGCGAAACCGGACGCGTACCGAACACGGTATTTGCACAAACCGTATGCAAATTACGTATACACGGGTACGGAAATATCGACAGTAACTATCGTTTTTATTGTTATTATCCCGTGTCACCACCGCACCTTGACATATGTGATACGTGATATTATTTATATAGCAAAGGTAATTGCTCTGTTAATATACTATGCACACTCGTAACTACAATCTATCACTTGCATTCGTGTAATGCATCTTTTCATAAAAGAAACGTTTCAGTTTCACAAATTGACTACTTATATGTTCAAAACTGGTCACTAAAAAAAGTCACTTTCCTATACCACTGGCTTAATATCAAAAACGCCGACCCGCGCCGTTTGACACTTCAAAGCAGAGTGACTTTCCATTTCCAGAGGCTGCTATATACACCAAACTCCCGGTATTAGTCATATCTTAGGGGATTCCACTGGTACGATGACGCTATTGCTCACCCACTACTCTGCAAAAGCGCTGATTCAATAGAAATATGTTAATTACTTTATTAATTCAAATTAAGTATTGCAACTGTCTACAGGTAGTTCTTTTAATGTTTAACTGGCATCTATTTCATATTAAAGCCGTGGAGTATAGCTTTATAATAAATTGTCTAATAAAATAAAGAGTAGTGCAGCACTGTAAATTTAGAAGTTGGTAAGACTGACTTAATTTGTTTTGTAAATCCCTTCATTCTGCCATATCGCTTCCAGGGCTGTGATTGGTCCTTTTATAATCGGCCGCTCTCAAACACTCTCGTACATCCCCGATTGACTCATACGGAGTACCCGAGATATACGCTGTCACTATGAAAGATAAGAAGTTATTACTGATGTCACGCGATGACGGAATACTGCATTATGCAACTTCTAGGTTGCATCTTGACTCCTGCTTGTATTAGATGCACAATGTTACACCATATTATATAATTAATATTTGGGGCATATATGATATGGCACATTCTCCCGATACCCCGTAAAAAATATGTGAAAACGTTTTTTTAAATTTTATCTCATGATTCACTACTGTGGCTCCACTTCAGTTACTCTTTTGGATAATAATAGTTCACGTTCAGCTAGCAATCTCTCCTTCTCTTTCCGAGCTTCAAAAAATATTTCCAAAAGACCTTGAAAATTGCGTTCATTTCCGTCACATTGATGACAAATTTCTGCTGATAATGGGTCTGTGTCTTCCATATTTGCCATGTTTACATCCTCTATAGCTTCTTCTTCGTCTTCTTGATCCACATCTTCTTCTACTGGGTCATCTTCTTCGTCAATGTCATCATTATCTTCATCATCTCCTAAGTCATCATCTTGTTGTACTTTATCCAACTGCTATAATTCAGTCCTTTTCCTAATGGCTCCAGTATTCCTCCTATCGTAATCTGCTGCATGTGGATTCAATCCATTCCGTTCTGCTTCCTTGAAATTACAGAAATTAACGTTCTCAGCACCATGGTTTTGGTTACTTGTATTTCCCGGTATTGCTTGTTGCCATTGATCTCCGTCCTGTCGTCTATTTCTCAAATCCGTCACGTACCTCTGTGACTCAGCATTTCTTTGTTGATTATCAGATCTTTGTCTGAAATCATTCCGACCATCCATATTCCTTCTATTCTCCCATCTATTATAAGGTCGCCGCTGACCTGCATAACCTCTATGCCGATATCTAAATGTTCGTCCATTCCTTCCATATGAATAATTATTTCCTCTATTATCATTCCTATCGTGGGTATATCCTTGTCCTCTCCTATCATCTGGATAATTATTGAAATTCCATTCACCTCTCCGTGATTGCTCATTTTCAACTGGTCTAGCTTGCTGTGATATCGTCTGCGTTCCTGAACTTTGCACTCTACCTCCCTTCCTAATCTTAGGTGGTGGACTTCTATCTTCCGTTAAATCAATCGTATATAAAGCCTCCGCATGTCTGATCCTTGGTTGATTTTGTGTAGAAGTTAAATCCAACTGACGTAAAGTCATTTCCGCCTCAGTCGCTGTTCTAACATTTGCTGCTATTAGAGTTCTCTGCACTTCCAATGGTAATTGTTTAGATATCGCTACGATCATCTCGGACTCGGAAGGTGGTGTGTCCAAATTTCTGAATTTGATAATTTGGGAAATAAAATAATTAGCAAACCTTGTTGGAATAGTAGTAGGATATTTTCTTGAATAAAGCTCCATACGTAATGACTGCTGTATAGATACATCCCAGAATTTCTTCAAGAATGCTACCTTAAATTCCTCATACGTACTGAATGTATATTGGAATGCCATCATCCATTCTAAAGCCGAATCAGATAAGAATTTGCTAATACTTAATCTTCTATCAGCTGGTACCTTCGCATCTGTCATATAATCTTCTATCTCACGAAGAAATGCCCTTGGTGTTCTATCATCTAGCCCACTAAATTTACGGGGTTTATCTTCTGAAGAAGTACGAAATATGTAGTAAATTTGGCCTCCTTTCCTCTCTCTTGGCGTAGATGATTTTTCTTCCGGTCTTGGTAAATTTAACAGATCGCTAAGTTGAGCTGGTTCACTAGCTTGACTCGCTTCTCTTTCAATACTATTATTCTGCATTGAACACTTCAGTTTATCCATCTCCTTATTTGTTCTCAGATCAAGTAATTCTATTTTATCCTTCAAATACTGTACTTTCTTTTCCACAGATATCAACTTGTTGGTATTCTTCTGCGAAGATTCAGCCCATGCCTCAATACTTGCACCTACTTCTTGTATATTGACTCTAGCATTTTCTCTATCTACCAAAATCATCTTTTTGATCTCTTCACCCTTGCCTGCAATTTGACCTACAACCTCTTTTCTCAATTCCTTTTCCATCGTCCTCATCTTCGACTCAGTTTCCCGTATTTTTTCACCTAACTTCGCTTCCAACTGATCCGCATTCTTCCGTTGTACTTCGGCTATCTGGGCACTAATTTCCTCCGTAATATTAGAAAATCTTTCTTCTGTAGCCTCGCGTAAGTGGTCGATCGCGCTTCGATTCTTGCCTATCTCAGTTCGCGCCTCCTCTAAGCTATTTGTCATTTCCTCCAATTGCTTTTCAGTCTTTACGGCTCCATCTGTTATTTTGCCAGTTAACTCCTCAACGGTTTTTCTAATCCGATCTACCTGTTCCTCATTTCTATTTTCTATATCATCCATACGCTTCTCTAAACGTATCATCCCTTCCTGACAGCACTTTTGAACTGTATCAATCTTTTCCTCCAGTTTTACATTCCCCTGTACTATTTTACCAGAAAGTTTATTAATGTTTTTAAGTTCGCGATTTATCGCTTCCGCAGTCACCAAGTCTATTTTCTCCGTAATCTGCCGCATACGCTCCTGTTCACGTTTCTCATCTTCAACCGCTGCTAACTCCATTGTCTCCCTGATCCCTGTCATGCTTCTGTCTACTTCCGCAGCCACAAAGTCTATTTTCTCCTTAATTTGTTGCATATGCTCCTGTTCGCGTTTCTGCGCCTCTTGTTCACGCTCCTTCGCCTCTTTCTCCGCCAAGTCCATCTTAGCCAACAGGTCAGCTAAGGTTACTGCCATAATACCAAATCAAATACGACTACGCGGCCTAGAATCACTTCCGAAAGCTTTAAGTGTGTTCCCCAGGTTTTATAAATTAATTTCATCAGTTTCTGCGATTTACGTTACTCAAGGAAAACAAACAATATGGCTTTATAATACGCCATGCAGAAACTACCTACCGAATGTCAATAATGTTTTCATCACGCGCAATCAATATAAAATCCACGCGTATTCAAGTATTTAAAAAAAATTTAATCCATAGCCCCAAATATTTTAAATAAATATAGGCTTTTCCTAATATGGGCTCAAAACTATGCATTAGACAACAATGCCTAACTATATTTTCATATTATCTCCAGCTAAAGGATAAGATTTCCCGTTTCAATGGCCCATACACCTTCAACCTTCAATAACAATGCCACTATAGTTATCTTTTTCCATCCGAGATTGAGGCTATTTCGTGTCCCTAACTAAATGTAAATAACAAAATCTACTAACTCACTGGCTATTTCAAATTTGCTATACAAACAAATTATTCAGGCTATGTCTACGATCAATTATATCTGAAGGATATAACAGCATCTGCCTCACGTGAAATCATTTTATTGTTCACGAATTCCAATGGAATCATTCAATATTTGACATGCCTTTCTCATCGGCTAACATTTTCTACCCACGATATCTACCATATAAAAATATAAATGCCGATATTTTCCCAACGTAATTTAATATATTCAGTAATTACTAACTGTTTCTAAATATATTTTGTCTTCTTGTATTCTCATACCAACTAGTAATATTGAACACAGTACCTTAGACTCAACTGTCTACTACGTTAGGTTGCCAGTTAATATGACTCCGTCCGGGTATCAAATAAGAATCTCAGACTTCATCATCTATCATTCTCCCATTCGAAATTATCTCTACCTATCTAAATTTATAAATATTAAAGCTCAGGTATCCATTATGGACATTCCCAAAATTTCGAATTCCAAATCCTATAAAAGCCTATATAACAATTGCTATGTGTGCGAAGAACATCATTCTGTTGGCTCAAAATAGGTACGACGTCTTTTCACTATTTGTGGTTTCAATATCCATATAATAGTCTTAACAAAAATATATAACGTCTGCCTACATTAAATATTAAGTCGCACATTCAGGGTTAACAATACAAATTTAAATAATATACTACTCCGTTCCTGAATAATAATATCCGGACATAGCAATGATAATGGGTGACAACAATGCGCTATCCTGGCTATGGAGCTTACCCAATCAACATGATAATCCGCCCCACGTACGGAAGCCAAAGATAAATATATACCGTTCCCGTCTGAAATACAGTCTACCGGCGCCAATCGGAGAGCTGCGTGTTCGGTTCTTAAAAATTTGATCGGGCTAAAATAAATTAAAAATCTCAGGATAAAATAAATACCATGGGTATATGAACGGGAAACAGTATAAATTTCCGAAATAAAATTCAAAATAAGGGGCAAGATGGATTTATTGACTAATAAACATTATTGAAATTCAAAATAAACAAAAATGTGAAAAAACGATTAGAATCTGGCTCAAATAAATGCCAAAAATTTAATATCATTAATTATTAGAAGTCACAAAAGACGGGCAATGTCCCGTTTCAAAATGAAAATATTAACAAAATAAACACAACGACCTGGGGGAGAAATTCACACTTCGCTTCGACTTACGCAGTTAAATTCATTTTAACGCATCCTGACGGATATCATTCAAATTATAATTACAGGACATACCGCGACAGAATAAAATTATGCTAAATCCGATCCATAATAAAACTATATGTATATCACTTATCATCAAATCAATATTTCAGGGACCTTAGCTTACATCTACACTGAATTTACTTGACAGACTGTTCTGTTATAAATTGGATGGCTTAAAAGCCTACTTCCCAATAACATGAGTTCCGGACTCATATTTTAAAGCAAGTATATATCAACGCTGGCAATGACATAATCCACAACAATCCAAGTAACACAAATTAATACAAAATACACTCTCGGAGAAACCTGTAAAGACATGCAATAAAAAAATATCATCTGTGTATTCAATATCTGAAATATAAACAATAAGATACTAGACTCCTTCATATAAAAAGAACACCGAACTCCAGGCTCAGCTATCCGTCTGTTGATCTTTCACTTCGCAAGCTGTAATATAAATCACGGAACACTTCTAATGCTCCAGCTATGAAACATCTTACTTCGCCAGAAAAGACTCTAACTAATTGGTTTGGTAATTCTTGCCTGAGAAATTCTAATATATTTGGGAACATAAATTACGCTGCCATTCACTTCTCTGTTCATTTAATTAACACAAGGCCTCGAACTCAAACTAAGGCACCAATACACATTCCTATGGCCTTAACTACATATTCCAATATAACACGGCTTGCAGATATGATACTCAACACATCTGGCCTAACACTTTGGGGTCCGTGAGTTCGATTCTCACAATCATAATGAACACTTGAGGCAAATCAAACCTCTCTCTTTTCATGCAGCTAACACCATTGTGTCTTTCCCAATATTCATTTCTCGGCACTTCCGTCCTGTGTAACACACATTGTAATCTCAGTGTCTGGCTAATCTTGCCTTTTTCTCGTAAATACATAACTCAATACCAATTAGCTAGTTCTATCTGCGGATCTAGAATATATTAGTTCGACGGTGCACTTTTACGTTGGTCATCACTGCCATGCACTCCTATAAACGTGCTACAAGCAGGAAAAAAATACTTTGCTAAATTTTATTCCCAGACCAAACTTTAGGCTGTGTAGCCTTCATACTAAAAGAGTCTACACCTTGTACCAAAATGGAATACACAGTTACATTTAGACATATATATCCTCATCTACACCTAATCATTTCCCTCTTTCCCATCTTATAAAAAGGAAATAAAAGAATATATAAAAATCAGGGTTCCAAACATGCATTTCCCTGAAACATGATATTAATCTATAAAAATACAACATAGCTCAGTCACAACAAGACTGACATTTACATTTACATTACACTGGGATCGAATTAGCCTAATTCCTTCTATCTAAGCATGCCTATAATTAAAATGAACTCAACTGGTAGCGTTCAGCTTCTTCATGATTCCAGTCCACAGCGTCCAGCAAATTACGCCATTATTGCACCAAACTGCATGGCGTTATCAAATACTCTGCAAGTCTTTTCTTCTCTCTTCATCATGTAGTAATAGTGCTTCGCACACACCATTTAATTGTACCGATACGATGACGTCGGTTCGCAGAAGTTCTTCGCGAAACCGGACGCGTACCGAACACGGTATTTGCACAAACCGTATGCAAATTACGTATACACGGGTACGGAAATAACGACAGTAACTATCGTTTTTATTGTTATTATCCCGTGTCACCACCGCACCTTGACATATGTGATACGTGATATTATATAGCAAAGGTAATTGCTCTGTTAATATACTATGCACACTCGTAACTACAATCTATCACTTACATTCATGTAATGCATCTTTTCATAAAAGAAACGTTTCAGTTTCACAAATTGACTACTTATATGTTCAAAACTGGTCACTAAAAAAAAGTCACTTTCCTATACCACTGGCTTAATATCAAAAACGCCGACCCGCGCCGTTTGACACTTCAAAGCAGAGTGACTTTCCATTTCCAGAGGCTGCTATATACACCAAACTCCCGGTATTAGTCATATCTTAGGGGATTCCACTGGTACGATGACGCTATTGCTCACCCACTACTCTGAAAAAGTGCTGATTCAATAAAAATATGTTAATTACTTTATTAATTCAAATTAAGTATTGCAACTGTCTACAGGTAGTTCTTTTAATGTTTAACTGGCATCTATTTCATATTAAAGCCGTGGAGTATAGCTTTATAATAAATTGTCTAATAAAATAAAGAGTAGTGCAGCACTGTAAATTTAGAAGTTGGTAAGACTGACTTAATTTGTTTTGTAAATCCCTTCATTCTGCCATATCGCTTCCAAGATATACGCTGTCACTATGAAAGATAAGAAGTTATTACTGATGTCACGCGATGACGGAATACTGCATTACGCAACTTCTAGGTTGCATCTTGACTCCTGCTTGTATTAGATGCACAATGTTACACCATATTATATAATTAATATTTGGGGCATATATGATACGGCACACTATCTGTGTCGGTGCGACGTAAAGCCCCTAGCAAAAAAAAAAACAGAACGTTAGGTTTTATAAACTGCGTTTATAATAATATTTCTACATTTTCAGACTTGCGTTTGCTTTTACTTCGCATTAATTTTAGGAAGAAGCGCGTTCTGAACATTACCTAATCCAAGAAGTACCACATTTAGGTTCAATTGCTTATAGACCATCTATGAAATATTTTTTGCTTGTTCTGTATCAACAATAAAACGCACTGCTATAAATCTATATGACAAGAATAAAGTCAAAAGAAGAAACTCGCAATCAGGTCCGGAAAATGAGTGAAACGTAATTCTTCGTAATAGGCCTAGTGATATATTTGGAAGAGATTTTTGTCTCCCAGAAATGTAGGCCCCAGAGGCTCTGAACTTGGGAGTGGGTTGGAGACCACGTAGCCCTTACCTGAGTCCTGGTATTGCGTCCAGTTTTTTGTGCTAGGTTCCTCACTTTCATCCACCCTATCCGACCTCCCTTGGCCAACTCTTGTTCTTGCCCGACCCCAACGGTATTAGAGCACTCGAGGCCTAGGGAGTTTTTCGTTTTCACGCCCCTCTTGGGCCTTGTCTTTCTTTGACTGATACTTTCATGTTTCGAAATGTCGGATCCCTTCCATTTCTCTCTGATTAGTGTTATATAGAGGATGGTTGCCTAGTTGTACTTCCTCTTAAAAAAGTAATCACCGGGCGAGTTGGCCATGCGGTTAGGGACGCGTAACTGCGAGCTTGCATCCGGGAGATAAAGGGGTTCAAATCCCACTGTCGGCAGCCCTGAAGATGGTTTTCCGTGGTTTCCCATTTTCACACCTTAATTAAGGCCACGGTCGCTTCCTTCCAACTCCTAGCCCTTTCCTATCCCATCGTCGCCATAAGACCTATCTGTGTCGGTGCGACGTAAGGCCAATCACCACCACCACCACCACTACCTCCCAGAAATGTATCCTGCCGTCATTTGAAGGAAATTAAAATATTAGAGTATAATTACTTGTATAGCTGTACTTTCGACATGGTACGCACAACTTCTTCGCATTGTGGCAATTGCGAAGTTTCACACACACTGTATTTAAACTCTCCCTCTCCCATGGCACTACAGCCCTTGAAGGGCCTTGGCCTACCAAGCGATCGCTGCTCAGCCCGAAGGCCTGCAGATTACGAGGTGTCGTGTGGTCAGCACGACGAATCTTCTCGGCCGTTATTCTTGGCTTTCTAGATCGGGGCCGCTATCGCACCGTCAGATAGCCCCCAATTCTAATCACGTAGGCTGAGTGGACCTCGAACCAGCCCTCAAGTCCAGGTAAAGATTCCTGACCTGGCCGGGAATCGAACCCGGGGCCTCCGGGTGAGAGGCAGGCACGCTACCCTTACACCACGGGGCCGGCACCGTATTTAAACTCACAAGACATTAAATTTCCACAAAAACGTTCTATACGGTAACAATTCAGTGAATAGATTCCACGAGAACTATTAGTCTTTTTTTTAATAGAACATCAGTACACGTACTTTACGCGCACTTTATCTTGAGCCCGGATCTCCATAGTAACGAATGGGAACTAGGGCTCAAGAAAAAGTGCGCGTACTACTGTGTGACCACAAGGGTCCTGAATTGTCATTACTCAATGCACCTATTTTCAAGTGCCAAGATATTTGGCTGCAGGCTATCGGCACAATCTGCCATTAAGAACAAGTCAGCATAGGCTAGGCTGCTTACTAGGTTTTCATCCAACTGACTACCTCCCTGCCACTTAATACCCTTCCGTAGATAATCCACGTAGTGTCTACAGTACCGGAGCCGATGACCTTCAATGTTGGGCCCCTTTAAACAACAAACATCATCATCATCATGTTTACAGTACCTCCTGTATGTCACGAGGTCGCTGGATGCAGAGTGGGTCTCGGCCCACAAGTGGCCACGGCTGGTCTGTGCTCCGACAGCTCTGCACTCCGACCGGCCAACCGAGCGGAGGATTGCTCACGGCTCTGCCGTGGCTGTACGCCTCTGCATTCGGAAGACGGGACAGGGCTGGACTTCATGGCTGGCCCCAACCGTCGGCTGCCCTGAGAATGGTTTTCCGTCCTTTTTTTTTTATTCTCCTGCACTAAGGCGAATGCCGGGACAGTTCCTAGTATACGCCATGGCTGCCAAAACCCTCACTGTCTCCGAGCATCTCCTTCAGCATAACAAATCTTCCGGCCTCAGAGACAGCGTTACCGTCTAAGAGGCCCGCCTCCCCATTCAGGGGAGGAATGAAAACATTTTAGTGGTAGTAGTGTAGGTCACAAGGGCAGTGCGAGAAGATACACTTCGTGCTCAGGCGAGGTGCATAGCGAAATGTTCTATCTTCTTCTTCTTCTTCTTTTCTTTTTTTTTGCTATTTGCTTTACGTCGCACCAACACACCAACACAGATAGGTCTTATGGCGACGATGGGATAGGAAAGGCCTAGGAATTGGAAGGAAGCGGTCGTGGCCTTAATTAAGGTACAGCTCCGGCATTTGCCTGGTGTGAAAATGGGAAACCACGGAAAACCACCTTCAGGGCTGCCGACAGTGGGGCTCGAACCCACTATCTCCCGATTACTGGATGCTGGCCGCAGTGCGAAGAAATGTTCTGCGAGATGAACAACTCGCAACATGTTTTGGCCTTACATGGAGGATCTGCCCGAACTCTGTTGATGCTGGCCAGCATTCTGAGCCATATATTACAGGAGGTGTGCCTCTGTCGTGTAATGGTTAGCGTGATTAGCTGCCACACCCAGAAGCCTGGGTTCGATTCCCGGCTCTGCCACGAAATTTGAAAAGTGGTACGAGGTCTGGAACGGGGTCCACTCAGCCTCGGGAGGTCAAATGAGTAGAGGTGGGTTCGATTCCCACCTCAGCCATCCTCGAAGTGGTTTTCCGTGGTTTCCCAATTCTCTCCAGGCAAATACCAGAATGGTACCTAACTTAAGGTTACGGCCGCTTCCTTCTATCTTCCTTGTCTATCCCTTCCAATCTCCCCCCCCCCCCCCATAAGACCCGTGTTCAGCATAGCAGGTGAGGCAGCCTGGGCGAGGTACTGGTTCTCTTTCCCAGTTTTATCCCCTGACCCAAAGTCTCACGCTGCAGGACATTGCCCTTGAGGCGGTAGAGGTGAGATCCCTCGCTGAGTCCGAGGGAAAACCAACCCTGGAGAGTAAACAGATTAAGAATATTACAAGAGACGTAACTCAAGCGTCGAAACTGACGCGCAGTTTACATTACTGACGTTATAACTGAAATGACTTGCTTTAGACAAGGTCATGCGATAGGCAGCGAGACACGTGCATACTCTCGGGTTATCTCGTCAGTGACAAATCAGTCGAATGACCATTCTCACCACTTCTTCCTTAACAGTTTTTATTCATTTTCAAATCGCAGCATCATGTCTACAGTGCTGGCAACAGGTAAGTATCATTTCCCACCTAATCAGCGGTCGACTAAAATAATACAATCAATACAATCAATCAATCAATCAATCAATCAATCAATCGATCGATCGATCGATCAGTCACCACTGATCTGCATTTAAGGCAGTCACCCAGGTAGCAGATTCCCTGTCTGTTACTTACCTTGTATTTTATTGTAATTGCAAGGAATTTGGAAATGTATTGAACATTCCCTTCGGTAAATTATTCAAATCCCTAACTTCCCTTCCTATAAACGTACATTTGCCCCAATTTATCCTAATGAATTCCAACTTTGTCTTCATATAGTAATCTTTCCTATTTTTAAAACCACCACACAAACTGGCGGGTTCCATGGCTGAATGGTTAGCATGCTGGCCTTTGGTCTAAAGGGGCCCGGGTTCGATTACCGTCTCAGGTGACGATTTTAACCTTCATTCGCTAATTCCAATGGCTCGGGGGCTGGTTGTGTGTGCCGTATTTAGCATTAGAATTCATCGTATGTAGGTCCGCATCCTCACAGAAGTGTAGGTCGCCTATGAGGCGTCAGCTCGAAGGATCTGCACGAGGCCTCTTCGGGGGCCACACTGTTACCACTCAGACTTATTCGTCTACTAATGGCACTCCACGCCATCTCTACACTGACAGCTCGGAACATACCACTTAGTCGAGCAGCTCGTTTCCTTTCTCCCAAGATTTCCAAGTCCAAAATTATTAACATTTTCGCAATGCTACTATTTTGTCGGAAATCACCCAGAACTAATCGAGCTGATTTCCTTTGGATTTTTTTTCAGTTTCCGAATCAAGTAATCCTGGTGAGGAAGCCATACACCGGAACCATACTCTAGTTAGTGTCTTACCAGAGTCTTATATATCCTCTCCTTTACATCCTTACTACAACCCGTAAATACCCCCATAACCATGTGCAGAGATCTGTACCCTTTATTTACAATCCCTTTTCTGTGATTAGCCCAACACCTAGGTACTTACAGTGATCCCCACATGGAACTTCCACCCCATCAATGCAGTAATTAAAACTCACAACCTGACTTTCAACCCCGTTTATCATCATACCATTGCCTGCTGTCCATCTCACAACATCGTCGAGGTCTTTTTGTTGTTGTTCACGATCTTGTAACTTATTTATTATTCTATACAATACAACATCAACCGCTAAAAGCCTCATCTCTGATAACAGTACTCAGTAACTATCAGTAATATGGTACGTAATGCCAATCCCTTAGTCCCTTTACTGGTACAGGGTCGGGGATGAGGTGAGATGATGTTATATGGCATGTTTTTACGGCCGGATGCCGTTCTTGTCGTCAACCTCAGATGATGATGATGGTAATAATATAATATTTTTCTTTCTTTCTTTCTTTCTTTCTTTCTTTCTTTCTTTCTTTCTTTCTTTCTTTCTTTCTTTCTTAATCCGTTGACCCTCCAGAGTTGCTTTACCCTCGGACTCAGCGAGAGATCCCACCTATACCGACTCACGGACAGTGTCCTGGAGCCTGACACTTAGGGTCTGGAAGATACATCTGGGGAGGAGGACCATTACCTCGCCCAGTCGGACTCACAGGGGCCTTGTAGGGGGATGGAAAGTTTGGAAGGGATAGACAATGAAGAGGATGGAAGCGGCTCGTGTGGTGTAGTGGTTAGTGTGATTAGCTACCACTCCCGGAGGCGCGGGTTCGATTTCCTACTCTGCCACGAAATTTGAAAAGTGGTACGAGGGCTGGAACGGGGTCCACTCAACCACGGTAGGTCAACTGAGTAGAGGGGTGTTCGATTCCCACCTCAGCCATCCTCGAAGTGGTTTTCCGTGGTTACCCACTTCTCCTACAGGCTAATGCCGAGATGGTAGCCAATTTAAGGCCACGGCCGCTTCCTTCGCTCTTCCTTGTCTTTCCCTTCTAATGTTCCCATCACCCCCACTCCCCCCATTCAGCATAGCAGGTGAGGCCAGCTTGGCGAGGGACTGTCTTCCTCCCCAGTTGTATCCCGCGACCCAAAGTCTCACGCTCCAGGACACTGTCTTGAGGCAGTAGAGATGGGATCCCTCGCTGAGTCCGAGGGAAAAACCATCCCTGGAGGGTAAACGGATTTAAAAAAGAAAGAAAGAAAGAAAGAAAGAAAGAAAGAAAGAAAGAAAGAAAGAAAGAAAGAAAGAAAGAAAGAACGAGAGAGAGAATTTAATGAAAATCCGTATGTAAAGTCGGGGAATGAGCTACTACAATCTAGGCCATAATATTATTCACACTGAGTGAAATGGTAGTTTAGGTGAAGGCCTAAAATTAAATTCTTAAATATCTATATCTCTCGATAAATACAACACGGCGAAAATTATATAGAATTAAAATTTCCGATCATTTACGCCTTATACATTTTTACCGCATTGGCTGTGATAACTGAGAAATTCATGCATTTAAATTTTTGTTGCTGAGTGGGTGAACAGAATGTAATGAAAGTCGTACGTTCCTCGTCGCCAGATGTTTCATTCCAGGCTTGTGTCTATATCATACACCTGTCTATGTCATATGTTACGCAAACACGTTATGTGAACCGCTTAGTCTGATTGTGATGGTTCGGTCAGCTTCCGCTTCGAACGCTAGCGTAGTGCCACGTCCTGGGGGCCATCTGGTGGCGAATGAACGTACCATTTCCACTTCTATTATAACGTCCAAATTCAAAGTGTCATTGTTTAAGACACAGCTTTCTGCGAAACGTTAAGAAATTCACCTTTTTTTCTTGACACGGCATAAGCCAGAAAGCCTATACAGTATCATGTCTAGAATGTAATGAAAATCTGTATGTTAGTTAGAGGAATAAGGCACTACAGCCTAGGTTATAACTAATTTTATACAAGATACATGAAATGGTAGTTTAGGGGAAGAGGCCTAAAATTTCATTTTTAAATACTTATGTTATTGGTCCTATCGAAAAGTACTACATAAGAACAGATAGAGAATACAATTTCCGATCGTTTATGGCTTAATACAGTTTTACCGTACCGACTTTGATGACATAATTCACGAATTCAGACTGCTATTGCTTAGTCCATATCAACGCCGAGCATTTCTAACACGGAAATATGATTCAATCGTGTTAATTTGCGGTATTTTTGTCATGATTCTCTTGACGTGTGAAAGAACGTGGTCATTCGTCCATATCGACAAGAAAAATATTGTGAAGATGATAATAAAAATGAGAAAAAATCGCAAAGGAACGATCCCTTTAAGAAAAACGATCGCTTGAAGATTAAGACAAAAGGGAGTCCTGAAAGAAGGAAGCTCTTTACATTAGATGCCCTAATATCGCAGAGTGGGAAGAAAACTAAAAGTGAAGGCTTGCAATACCGAAAGCTCATAAAATTGATCAGCAATAACATTTACCATTGTTTGTTGTGATGTGATTTGTCTCTTCCACGGCCATTCATCTCCAATAGGGTGTCGTGCCACATGCGACCCGTGCTACTAGCGACCACATAATCTGCAACCGTGCTGGATGCGACCGGTGTTGACAACCCAATTTTCATTTTAATAAGCCATGTCATCATCCAAGATAAAGTAAGCTAAATCAGAACCAGAACAGGTTAGAAAATAGGCGACAGTTTTACAGCACTGCTTGCCGGGTAGGGAATGGAATTGGTATTTGTTCTGTTCAAATAGTGAACTACTACTCGTATAACCGCAAACCGTGCACGACATTTACTGATGTACACTGAATTAGTCATTGAGAAATACAACCTACATAAGCCTTTACGGAAAACAATCCCAACGATTCCGTGAAATGTTTATAAATAATAATTGATGAGTACATTTCTATGACGAAGTTTTAAATAAAACAAGCATACATTACATGACACACAAAGGTAACAGCCTATCTAAAACCAACTCAAGAACTCGTCGTGGAATACGTAATCAGTGCATTGTAAAATTTGAATATTTTAAGGTCAAACCCTTAAAAATATAGGGGAAGGTAACCATAAGAAGTGGTAGCATTTATTCAGATAGGCCTACTTTTAAAGTTTCATGGGATCATGTTACATAAACAAAGCACATTCTAGTATATTGTAATAGTAAATGTCGTACTTTGTCTATGGCGAGCATAAGATCAGACGCAGGGCGTGTTCGGTTTCTGAATGGAGTGCTTACAGAGGGAGAGAGGTTTTCTTGAAATGATTCTCAAGTTCATTGAAATTTTGAGTTTATTAACAAAGTTTAAAATGTATATCACCTCTGTGCAGCAGATACACTGGCAAACGTTCCTTCCTCGTCCTGGGCTGGTGATGTACTCGAAATCCGGCTGCTCACCATCAGTTTCCTCTCTGCACCATGGAACCACGATTCCTCCCACGATGGAAATTGTAGAGGTTCTCGAATAACTATTCGACGTCTGGAAGATCTAGACGGCGTAGGAGCATGGGCGTTGAGACTTGGTAGCAGGAAAAATGAGTCGTGACTGTACACACTTAAACCTGGGACGTGCTAACACGGAAAGTAGTTTCTGCACAGACGAAAATGAGACTTAGTAATGGGTTCAAATAAGATTTAAAACACATAAGAATGGCATAACTGTAGAATCATCACACGGTAGAATGTTCACTAAAATCTATCCCGTGTTTTATCGTTAATCACTTGAACTGAGTTCTATGAGACATGCCATACGATTTTAACACCTTGGATTTAAATCAACAGAGTTGAATGTTAATGGAATCGAACTCATAAACTAAAGAATCACTTGAAATTTAGTGTCGTCGAATGTCAATAAAGCTGACTACATAAGTTTTGAAAATGTCAGAAATTATTACACAAGAAATATTTTTACGTTTCTCTGAAATTTAAACTCACTCACTTGGAAAAAATGAAACTCTTCCATTCGTAAAACAAATCTGGTTCATAAATGTTATCTTGAAATTAAATGAAATGGATTCTGTTCATCAAAATTCCGTAGTTCGATCATGTGAAAGGTACACTATCTATCGTAAACACAACGTTCAAATGCACAGTCTAAATACACAGTTCGCTGTCTATCATAAATGCACAGTTTAAATACACAGTCAAAGGTCTACCACAAATGCACAGTTCAGATACGTAGTTCACTGTCTGTCATAAGCGCACAGTTCAATGTTTACGAGAATATTTACAAGATATTGGAAAATCACACGAATTTTCAAGTCTGGTAACATAGTCACGAATTGTGTTAATTCAGTAATCAACCACTTGTCAAAATTTGAGAAATTCTAAGTTTGAAAGCATAAAAATTCTCGAAATTATTTCAGTCATTTGGCAAGGTAAAACACTGTTCAAAATCTATCACTGTTCGAGTCGTTTCGTTAACCTTGAGTTATGAGCACTTGGAAATAAATGCAAGTTTGAAACACTCATTCAAATAATAAATCACTTGGAAATACAGTATATGGCGAATTAACGCAAAATTCTATCACTCACGAATCGCAGAAAAATTTATAAGTCCTCACTCAGTGTTGCAGAGTTAAAGTCTGCACTTGATGAAATGTGATTATCACTTACGAGTTGAAGAAATTTTTACAAGTTCGAACTCGTTGCTGCAGAGCTAAAGTCTGGAACTCGACGAAAAGAATGTCATTCAGCGTAACGTCGCGGTCCCCACGAGCCGACCGGCGGAGTTCGACTGTGGTACTGAAGACACGCACTCTCGCCCATTGGCGGACACACACCAACTGGTTTGCCTAGGGAATTGGTCTTCCATTCATACTCAAATCGAGTAAAAATCTGTCATTACATTTTGTTTAATAACTCCGTTGGCTCTCGTTGGATTTCTACCAAACTTTGTA
Organism: Anabrus simplex; assembly: GCF_040414725.1. Classification (NCBI taxonomy): domain Eukaryota; kingdom Metazoa; phylum Arthropoda; class Insecta; order Orthoptera; family Tettigoniidae; genus Anabrus; species Anabrus simplex. Next base: position 466,121,531 of record NC_090267.1, read on the forward strand.
GAAATGAACTAAAAATATGTGGCTACACGGTGACGTTGATTTAATACAAACATTACTGTGACAAAAGTTATTAAATGAAGAACATTTCTAATGTTCCACCCTGACGTAGTCTTTCTGCCACGAGGAGGCAGGCTGTGACGTCACCCGCTCCACGCCACACACACGAGCTGCTTGATGTATCTGGCTGTCGCATGCTGTCGAGTCGGCGCTCAGCGCGAAGTTTTAAGTTCGAAATGCCGGGACTTAATTCTGTACCAGTGTTCCCGGTACAATATATAGGATGGAATGTTACTGATGCACCAAATTAACACAAGATATCTTGGAAAGAGGATCATAATGCCGTAATTTGTAGGTCTGTAGCTTGCACCGTTAGCTAAGACTTGGGAGCAAGGAGATGAGCTGCTCGAAAAAGCGGTATATTCCGGCTATCAGTGGAAAGGTAGCGAGGAATAACATTAGTAGACGAATAAGTTTAAGCGGTGCTTTTAAAAGTAGGAAAGATCACAATATGAACATGAAGTTGGAATTCAAGAGAACAAATTGGGGCAAATATTCGTTTATAGGAAAGGAGTTAGGGATTGGAATAATTTACCAAGGGAAATGTTCGATACATTTCCAAATTCACTGAAATTATTTCAGAAAAGACTAGGCAATCTGCCACTTCTGCAACGGCCCTAAATACAAATCGGTGGTGATTGATTGATTGATTGATTGATTGATTGATTGATTGATTGATTGATTGATTGATTGATTGATTGATTGATTGATTGATTGATTGATTGATTGATTCATTCATTCATTCATTCATTCATTCATTCATTCATTCATTCATTCATTCGTCGCATGCGGCACGATGCTTAATCCATACGGTCGCTTCTGGTACGTAACCTCCGATAGACGGGATTACTGCTGCGTGCCGAGTAAAACAGCCTACGTGAATATTGGACGGAAGTAGCTGGGGAGTTAGATAACGTTCTTTTTTTTTAGTATGTAATTTCTCTGATTCATAAACTATCTGATAACTATCGGTACGCAACTCACTGCTTCATCATAGTATTTCAGCTATTCGATGCCTACTCTGAGGCGCTAATTGGAATGAGCAGTGTGCAAACTTGACAGTATAATATCAATAATAAAAACAAAACATAAATTTGAAATAATTGATTATAAAATTTAACGCGATAAACCGACTCTCTAGCCGTGAGAGTTCACGGCTGCCTGCGGCCTGCTCATTCGGTAGCGAAGCACGGGCACGTCAGATAGTCAATATAAAATAAGAGTTTTGTCTGTACATTGCTCAGAATGTAAAAAGAATTCTAGTTCTGTATCGGTCGTGTCTGCAGTAACAAGGAAATGCACTTTTAATTTTCCGTAATGTCTGTCTGTCTGTCTGTCTGTCTGTCTGTCTGTCTGTCTGTCTGTCTGTCTGTCTGTCTGTCTGTCTGTCTGTCTGTCTGTCTGTCTGTCTGTCTGTCTGTCTGTCTGTCTGTCTGTCTGTCTGTACGCGCATCACGAGAAAACGGCTGAAGAGAATTTAATGAAAATCGGAACGTAAAGTCGGGGAATAAGTCGCTACAATCTAGGCCATAAAAATATTGTATTCACGCTGAGTCAAATGTTAGTTCAAGGGAAGGTCTACAATTTAATTCTCAAATATTTATGTTATTAGCGGTCCTATCGATAAATACTACATAACTAAAGTTATACAGAATTAAATTTCTGATCATTTATGTTTCATACATTTTTACCGTACCGGCTATGATAACAGAGATATTCATGAATTTGGATTTTTGTAGCTAAGTCCATATCAGGGCCGAGTCACGAGAAAATGAGTAAACATATTTTAATGGAAATATTGTTATGTAAATTCGGGGAATCTACACTATAAATAATTTTTATAAGATGCCCTAATATCACAGAGTCGAAAGAAAACTAAATGTGAAGGCCGACAACAAAGAAAGCTCATAAAATTGATCAGGAATAACATTAAATTGACCATTGTTTGTTGTGATGTGCTTTGTGTCTTCTGCTGCCACTTATCTCCGGTAGACGGGATTACTGCTGTGTACCGAGTTTAACAACCTGTCTGAATATTGGCGGGAAATAGCTGGAGAGTTAGATAACTTTCTTTTTTAGCATGCCATTTCTCTGGTTCATAAATTTTCTGATACTGCTGGTACTAACACACTGGTTCATCATAGTATTCCAGCTATTCAGTCCCTACTTCGAGGCACTGATTAGAATGTGCAGTGTGCATATTTAAGGGAAGAATGACAGAGGATTGTTCGCGGTGGTCTGCAGCCTGATCATTCCAGCACTGGAACTTTGGACTGGTGGATCGGCAGCGTAGTACTGTTTGTTAAATTGAGTAAATGCGCGATTTTTCATTTGATCGAGTATTTTGTATGATAACATTGCTTTTAATCGCTACACTTCTACTGACGTCATTGTAATGTCATATGTTGAATTCAGTTGGGAAAACCACAAAGACAGTCTTTCTGAGAATTCCGTAGCGAAGCACGGGTACTGCAACTAGTTTTTTTTTTATAAAACCAACTCCACGGCACTACAGTCCTACCAGGCGACCGCTACTCAGCATGAAGGCCTGCAGATTACGAGGTGTCGTGTAGTCGGTACGACGAATCCTGTCGGCCGTTATTCTTGGCTTTCTAAACTGGGGCCGTCTATCCTAGGTGGTAAACGCGTGCTTGGTTCACCCGGAAGAATGTGGGTTCAATTTCCCATCAGAAAGTCGAAAAAGTTTAAGAAACGAGATTTACATTTGTGGAGATGCGCATGGGTTCACTTACGCTGCACGAACAATGGGTACCCGGTTAATTCCTGGGGCTAAAGGTGGCCAAGTCCCTTTAAGGGCTGTAGTGCCATGGGGTTTGATTTGGTTTTTTAAAGGCGGCCGCGCATAGATTTAACCACTCTATCTTACTTAGTGCCGAGGTTAAGAAAAGTGGAGGCCTTTACCTTCCACTCCTCCTAGGGCCGTCATGGCTTTCATTTGCTATAACAAAGGGAACGAAAAATTAGAGTAGGAGAAAAATTAAAGTGGATTGAGCCGGGATTGAACCCAGCAACTTAAGCTCTACTTCCTGAGCTACTGAGCCTGGCCTCCTCCTCCTTCTTCTTCTTCTTTTCTAGACTATTTCAATTCACTGCTGGATGTGGGCCTCTTCAATATGCTTCCATCGTCTTCGATCTTGAGCCACTTGGAACCAGCGTGTTCCAGCCAACAGCTTTATGTCACCGAGCCATCTCTTGAGCCACTTGGAGCGAACGTGTTCCACCCAACAGCTTTATGTCACCGAGCCATCTCTTGAGCCACTTGGAACCAACGTGTTCCAGCCAACAGCTTTATGTCACCGAACCATCTCTTGAGCCACTTGGAGCGAACGTGTTCCAGCCAACAGCTTTATGTCACCGAGCCATCTCTTGAGCCACTTGGAGCGAACGTGTTCCAGCCAACAGCTTTATGTCACCGAACCATCTCTTGAGCCACTTGGAATCAATGTGTTCCAGCCAACAGCTTTATGTCACCAAGCCATCTCTTGAGCGACTTGGAACCAACGTGTTCTAGCCAACAGCTTTATGTCACCGAGCCATCTCTTGAACCACTTGAAACCAACGTGTTCCAGCCAACAGCTTTATGTCACCAAGCCATCTCTTGAGCGACTTGGAACCAACGTGTTCTAGCCAACAGCTTTATGTCACCAAGCCATCTCTTGAACCACTTGAAACCAACGTGTTCCAGCTAGCTCTATGTCACCGAACCAACATTTTTTTTTTTTTTTTTTTTGCTAGGGGCTTTACGTCGCACCGACACAGATAGGTCTTATGGCGACGATGGGATAGGAAAGGCCTAGGAGTTGGAAGGAAGCGGCCGTGGCCTTAATTAAGGTACAGCCCCAGCATTTGCCTGGTGTGAAAATGGGGAAACCACGGAAAACCATCTTCAGGGCTGCCGATAGTGGGATTCGAACCTACTATCTCCCGGATGCAAGCTCACAGCCGCGCGCCTCTACGCGCACGGCCAACTCGCCCGGTGAACCAACTCTCTGGGGTCTTCCAATGCCTCTCTTGTGTTCCCATGGTCTCCTGAAAACAATCCTAGGGGTCACCTGTTGTAGTGTTGTCGAGCTATGTGTCCTACCCATTGCCATTTTAGTCTTGCTACTCTCTCCAGTATGTCTGTTACATTCGTTCTTCCCTGGTGTCATCTGAGTGGATCGTATCCCTAAGGCTGATCCCTAGCATCTGTCGCTCCATGGCTCGTGTTCGCTGAAGCTTGCGAGCATTTGCCTTCGTCAGTCATCGTTTCCAGACCGTAAGTAGTAACCGGCAGCACGCACGTATTATGAACCTTGGTCTTCAGGTTAATTGGAACATCCTTGTCGGTCAGGATGAATCTTAATTTTCGCAATGCTATCCAACTCATATCTATTCTGCGAGGAATTTCTGCACGTTGGTTGTCTTTTCCAAGTTTTATCTTGTGTCCAAGATAGATGTACTCAACGACTGCTTCTTCTTCTTCTTCTTCTTCTTCTTCTTCTTCTTCTTCTTCTTTTATGACCACATAGGATCACTTTAGTCAGTCCGTCGTTCAGGTCTCTTTGAAGGGATTGTTCGGGCTTTGCGGTCCTCCCAGTACTTCTTCAGACGCTCCGATCTTCGTGCCCTTTCCTCAGTTGAAAATGTGCGTGTTGTTGGTTTGTTTTGTGTAAGGGTAAAGCGGAGGTTTGTATTCTTGAGTTTTGTATTCAATTTTATCTTATTTTTGGTGTCTTCTGTTGTAAGGCCTATTTCCTTCAGATCCTCTCTTACTTCTCTGATCCATTTACATCCTGTTGTGGTATTTTTTGAGACGAGATTGTGTTGTACTAGTTGTTTCAGAAGTCTCGAGTCCTGCATCCTCATGATATGTCCAAAGAATCCCAGTCTCCTCTTACGCATAGTATCTGTAATGGGTTCTAGCTCTTTGTACACGACTTTGTTAGGTATTAACCGCCACTGTCCATCTTTCTGATATTTTTTGTTGATACAGGTTCTTCGAATCCTCCTTTCAATTTTCTGAAGTCTGTCAGTCTTTGATTGTTTATTCAGGTAAAAGAGTGTTTCTGCTGCATATGTAGCTTCCGGTTTTATAACTGTGTTGTAGTGTTTTATTTTTGTATTTATTGATATACATTTCTTTTTGTAGATATCCCATGTTAATTTTTGTGCTTTAGCTAATCTATTTGTTCTTACTTGGATTGAGATTTTTTCATTTAAGTTATGTGTTATTACTTCTCCAAGATATTTAAACTGAGTTACTATTTTGATTTTATTACCATTTATGGTGACTTCTTTTAGCTGTGTTGGTTTTTGGGGCATAATTTCTGTTTTTTCAAATGATATTTTGAGGCCAATTTTATTTGCAATGTTTTGAAGTTCTGATATCTGGGTTTTTGCTTCTATATATTGCTTCTATATATTGGTTTCTCATTTTAAGTGGTTGGCCTGCTGTGCTATAATACATTGAAGCCGTATCAGATCTCTTTGAAATTCGACTGGAGCCTACTCAAAATTTTCAGAGACAGGCGTCATAAAAAATGTTTAATTCAGGCTAGGTTTCTTCGATATTTCTAAACCACTATCGAGCTGTTTGAGGGCTTCAATCTTAATTTCAGCGTTACAATCGAACAAGTACCGTGCTTTTAAAGACAGAATTTCTTCAAAACCTTTCTCTTGCAATTCTATTTCGAACAGTGAAACTTCCATCTTATAAGCAAGAATTCTGCCCCACATAGTACCGGGCAAGATATTTTTGCCTTGCAAATCCCGCCTGGTAACCATGATCGTTAAGGTATCAAATCAAATCAATCAATCACCACTGATCTACATTTTGAGCTGTCGACCAAGTGGCAGATTCCCTTTAAATATATATATATGTAATTGGCTTTACGTCGCAACGACACAGATGAGTCTTATGGCGGCGAAGGAATAGGAAAGACCTAGGAGTGGGAACGAAGCGGCCGTGGCCTAAATTAAGGTACAGCCTCAGCATTTCCTGGTGTGAAAATGGGAAACCACGGAAAACCATCCTTAGGGCTGCCGACAGCGGGGTTCGAACCCACTATCTTCCGGATGCAGGCTCACAGCCGCGCGCCCCTAACCGCACGGCCAATTCGCTCGGTGGCAGATTCCCTATGCGTTGTTTTACCTAATCTGTTCTTAAATAATTTCAAAGAATTTGGAAATTTATCAAACCTCTCCCTACATCAGTTATTCAAATCCCTCATTCCTCTTCCTATAAACGAATGTTTGCTTCAATTCCAACATTATCTGCATTTTATGATCTTTCCTACTTTTAAAAATCTCCACTCAAGCTTATTCCTCTTCTAATGACATCCCGCTTAGTCAAGAGCTCATACCGAGCTCGATACCTGCAGTCGCATAAATGCGGCCAGTATCGAGTATTCGGGAGATAGTAGGTTCGAACCCCACTGTCGGCAGCCCTGAAAATGGTTTTCCGTGGTTTCCCATTTTCACACCAGGCAAATGCTGGGGCTGTACCTTAATTAAGGCCACGGCCGCTTCCTTCCCACTCCTAGCCCTTTCCTGTATCGTCGTCGCCATAAGACCTATCTGTGTCGGTGCGACGTAAAGCAACTAGCAAAGAAAAAGAGCTCGTCTCCTTACTTCCAAGTCTTCCCAGCCCAAAGTTTCCAACATTTTTGCAATACTACTCTTTTGTCGGAAATCACCTTGAACAAATCATGCTACTTTCCTTTGGATCCTTTCCAGTCCTCGTACGAGTAAGACTGGGAAAATAAAACCGCGTAGTCGTCTCGAGGCGGTGTAGCTATTTCCAAGCCATGAGGATAAGGTGCATGTATCATTTTATCCACATACCAACCCTACTGCTATTTTTAAATCAGCCAGTATCGGGAATCGAACCCGGGCCTCCGAGGACGCTACGGAGGCGGAGGGTCCCATACACTAGACGTCTTACACGCCCTATCATCCTTACTACATCCACTAAATACCTTCAAAACCACGTGAGAAGATATAAAACCCTTATTTACAATCCCGTTTATGTGGTTACTCCAGTGAAGACCTTTCCTTACATTAACAGCTACAGTGGGTAAAACAAGAGAAGAGCCCAGGGGAAAAGGGGGGGATGTCCAGTTTTGATCATTTTTCAGGAAATGTTTTTAAAAGTATAAAACAATATAATTCAGGAGTTACTTAAGAACAGTGCATCATATTTATTCTGTGTATGAACTATAATATAATGAACTATGGTGAAAAGTTGCAATGACAATAATTGCTTATTATAAGAACAACAGTTGGAAAACTTACTTAACGTTTCACTCTACAGGGGAAAAAGGGGTCTTTGACAAGACCAACAATGAATAAACGCGGCTCACTGTACTTAAAAATATAAAACACTCAAAGAGCCGCCTATAGAACATGACCTAGTATTACATAAATTATTGCAAAACAAAACCCATCTGAACATTACTTTTGAAATCACAAAAAATGAAATGGCGTATGGCTTTTAGTGCCGGGACTGTCCGAGGACAAGTTCAGCTCGCCAAACACAGGTCTTTTGGTTTGACTCCCGTAGGCGGCCTGCGCATCGTGATGAGGATGAAATGATGGTGAAGACGACATATACACCCAGCCCCCATGCCAGCGAAATGAACCAATTGTGGTTAAAATTCCCGACCCTGCCGGGAATCGAACCTGGGACCCCTGTGATCAAAGGCCAACACGCTAACCATTTAGCCATGGAGCCGGGCTCTCTATTCCGTGAAGGATTATTTTATATTTGCTGTACGCCGCACCCACACAGATAGGTCTTATGGCGACGATGGGACAGGAAAGGTCTAGGAATGGAAAGGACGCGACCGTGGCCTTAATTAAGGTACACCCCCAGCATTTTCCTGGTGTGAAAATGGGAAACCACGGAAAACCATCTTCAAGGCTGCCGACAGTGGGGTTCGAACCCACTATCTCCCGGATGCGAGCTCACAGCTGCGCGGCCAACTCGCCCAGTCCGTGAAGGAATAAGAAGGTTTTCTGACATACCAAAACATGAGCAACGTTTGTATCTTCGTCATTTCTCCTCATTCTGTAGGAATACGAAGCATCGTGGCATTGTGCTTCATCCTCATTCTTCCTACTCCTTCGTTATGTCACCCACTGGACTGTAATCAGGCCCGCCAGGTGAGCACTTCGTGTATTCCAGTCACTCAACACATTAACATCACGAATAATTCTCTGTATGTCACAAGCTTGTAACTTACTGAAACACTTGTTTACGGAGGTGCATTCCTCACTAGTTTCGAACTCTGAGCACTTAATTTTTTTGAAGCATCACTGTCACGTCCGTACTTCTTTCTCTTCCTGGGTTTATAACTCAGTTACTTTGTCACACATCATTTCGATTCAACTGCCAGCCAATAACTGAGGTACTGCTACCGTAAGAGATTGTCGAAGACAATGCTCTGTCGACAATCGGCAGAGCATTTATAATGAAATTTTGTCTCCCTCCAAAGTAAGCACAAGGAACAAAGTAGGAGTGTAATTAGTGACCTCATTTTTCATTTTTAACAATGGACTTGTCCCCTTTTTTTCCTGTACAAGGAATCTTCAGCAAGAAATTGCAAATCCTCAACAAAAACCAGTTCTCCCATCCTAGCGTAGCTCATGCATCCTCACACCATGATATGACCTCTGCCATGCTTGACAATTTGTACAATGTTCTTAAGGTCAAATTCTTGATTTGATTTACGCCACACATACCTTCGCCCGACAGATCCAAAAAGATTGAACTTGCCCTCATCCAAGAATATAACCTTTTTCCAGTATTCAGTGGGTTCGCTGAGATATGCGCGAGCAAATTCAAGTCTCTTCACCATACTGCGCTCGTCAATGAATGGTTCTTTTCTTGCCACTCTGTCTTTTAAGCCAACTTAGTGAATGTATTTCGTTATGGTTTGAGGTAGAGCATGTAGAGCGTCTAGTATGTTATGCAATAAAACTCTGACAATCAACAAAAGTGGGCATCCCCCCTTTACCCCCGTGGTCTTCAAGTATTCATACACTGCATGTGCGGCTTGTCATATGTCTTTAAGAAAAACACAAGTACGTCATGCCCTAACACATGAATTATATGTCTTAATGAAGTGTGAAGAACAATCTACGGATAGAAACTATGCTGTCTTTACAACAAAACAAAACGAATATACTTTTCTGTCCGCAAAATTAAATATTCATACATGTCGAAACACTGTCCTCAAACCAACACGGTTTGACAATCAGTACTTCGTACGCATACCCTAGCCATCTATAACTGCTTGAAGCATTCGTGACATGGAGCTTACAAGGTTTGATGTGGTTTCGGCATCAATTTTCGACCATTCCTTCTTCTGATGATCGATAAAGTATTCTTTTGACGAGAATTTTAGTTTCTTTACGCTCCGTTCTAACAATGCCCATAGATTTTCTATGAGACTGAGGTCTGGAGATTGTGGAAGCGTTGGAAGTTGTTCGAGAACATTACACAGCAGCCATTCTTTTGTTATACGAGCAGTATTCTTAAATCGTTGTCTTGTTAATAAAACTCGTCCTCAAGATTTCATTTCGCAACATTGGCCAGCAAATTATCACGGACTGTATTCTTATAAGCTGTGGCTGTCATGTTATCCTCAACAAAAACCAGTTCTCCCATCCTAGCGTAGCTCATGCATCCTCACACCATGATATGACCTCTGCCATGTTTGACAATTTGTACAATGTTCTTAAGTTCAAATTCTTGATTTGGTTTACGCCACACATACCTTCGCCAGACAGATCCAAAAAGATTGAACTTGCTCTCATCCAAGAATATAACCTTAGTCCAGTATTCCATGGGTTCGCTGAGATATGCGCGAGCAAATTCAAGTCTCTTCACCATACTGCGCTCGTCAATGAATGGTTCTTTTCTTGCCACTCTGTCTTTTAAGCCAACTTAGTGAATGTATTTCGTTATGGTTTGAGGTATTACTTCCTTGTCTGTTGCTGCTGCAACGTCTTCAGCAAGCATTCGGGCGCTCACACCCTAGTTCTTGCGCGCTTGCTGTGCTACATACCGCGATTCTCAGTCCGTTACAGCTTTAGGAGGTCCAGACCTTCGCACATTCGCCATTGATCTTGTCAGTTTGTAATTTGTTCCCAAAATACTGGACATCAGCATGCGAGAAGTTCAGTTTTCAGCAATGTTTCGGCAACGAAATCTCTCTTGTCATAAGGAAACTATTTTTTTCCTTCACAACAGTCTTCGACTCTCCCAATCGACACTCCATTCCTCTACACCATTAGTTTCAGGCACTAATACTCACTGTTAAACTAGATACACGATGAATGATTTGTTTTCAGCCGTCAGTCAGCGACGTTTACGTACCATACATGACTACGATCTAATTCTATGAAAACTTTTTGTGCCGTTAAATAAGTAGAAGTCCACTATAGCGAGTATGGCATACAGCGAGAGCTCCATTTCTATCGACAGTTTGTCTGTCCCTCGAGAAGTCCTATATTATACTGTGTATTATCCTTCGGTTACAGCGAGAACCCTATCACTGATGCATCCGTTATTACGAGCGATTAAGCGGGCGTAAATTTTTCCATTATCAATATTTATGCATTCCGGCGATTACATTGAATGAAATCCATCATCTTCGATATAGATTTTTCGCTATGCGCACTAGCGGACTCTTTCATCGACGTTTGGACTCGAAGGCGATATCGAAGTCGATTAGTAATACTCGTAGACTGGTGTTCTGTAAGCACAATTCGAAATGAAAGAGAACATGTTTCCGTAATAAATGCGTAAATACCGTGGCCGATAGCAGTAGTTATTTTATAAAAGAATGTACTGAAATTAAGCAATAATGTGATACACCTCAAGATACGGCGCAGAATGGATGACTGATTTTGGAGGTTAGTTTATTCAGTAAAACCTCGTTACGCGTTACGGAGACAAGGAAAGATAATGTTATGCGAGAAAACGTACCATTGAATACAGGAATACAAACTATCCAACACGAATATATAAACACTTATGCTTTTTCCGACATGCGTACATTTTACGTCGTGTATGTACGGGTACAGTGAAAGATATAAGCTATCTATTGTTTCTAAAGATGTGACGAGAGTATTAAAAGGCGTGAAAAAAGACGAGAGAACAAGTGTGAAAACGATTTTCCAGTGTATTAAAAGGTGTGTAAAACCCCCGACAACAAAAATATAAAATCATTTGCAGTGGTGCCGCGTAAAAGTATCAGCGCATTATTTAAGATCACACTGTTCGACCATAAATTATTTGGAGGTTAACTCGGCCATGTGCGAGAGAAATGACTTTGACTGTCATCTTGAATGCGACAACAGTTCAATCGACGCGAATTATACGCGCCACCGTTGAATGTGCGGTTGTCTGTCCACTTCCTGGATTTTGTCTTCATTAATAAGCGATTTCATAACTTTTTCAGTATCTATAACGGGGCTACCACAAGACAAATATGTACCACGCTAGACATCTTCACACGACTATGTTCCTAATCCTTACGTAGTCTATCACGCGACATATACTCGCTAACTTCATTGAATCATTCAACATAGAATATATTTCTGACTTCTGAATGGAATGCGAAATACAAGCACAAACAGGCTTACTGGGTTATTCAGCAATGTCAATGAAAACTGGAGAGCAATACTGAACTGTCCTGAGGCTAATGGCTTGTTTCCTGAAGTGAAATGAAATGAAATGTCGAATGGCTTTTAGTGCCGCGATATCCCAGGACGGGTTTGGCTCGCCAGGTGCAGGTCTTTCTATTTGACTCCCGTAGGAGACCTGCGCGTCGTGATGAGGATGAAATGATGATGAAGACAACACATACACCCAGCCCCCGTGCCATTGGAATTAACCAATTAAGGTTAAAATCCCCGACCCGGCCGGGAATCGAACCCGGGACCCTCTGAACCGAAGGCCAGTACGCTGACAGTTCAGCCAACGAGTCGGACTTTCCCGAAATTATATTTTACTCTCTAAAGTTCTGGAATTCAAGGCCATTCCTCGTTTTCGCGTAACTTTCCCCGACCTGCCTCCTGTGGCAGGGGCTCTAATCTGTGTTGGAAATCACGTTCTTTTCAGAAGAGATAACAATGAAAATTTTTAGGGCTGGGAAAAATGTGATCGTACTGGGCGGTGACAATGAAATTTTGTGACGCGATAAATGAAATTTAATACGACGTGAATCAGACTTCGAATTTACGACGTGCTAAACGAGAAATCGTCTTAATGATGAACGCGCACTACGAGGTTTCACTGTATTATCTCGCGGCTGGTTAAATTTCGCAAAGGCTATTCCCGGGTAATTTATACCGAAAAGATTATAATTACTCTACTGGTGCTTGAAATAATTTTGCATGATACATATGAGGTTATATTAGGTTAGGTGACTGTTTGAATAAGTAAACTGAAACGTTTGCCACAGAAGCCACTGGAGTGGCTTCAGAATGAAATTGAACATCCGCGTTCGCGTTATCTCGGAATTAGAAAAGTAACTTACGAGTAAGCCGTAGTATGGAAATCTGCGAAGTTTTGCACAAACGGATTGCCGTTACATACCTATTGTAATGTGTGGGGCATTTTCCAAATTTTTACGAAAAAATCGGATATAACGGCAATTAGCTATAGTGAGTAAAATTTCCGCCGTTATGAATTCTCGCTGTAACGGACTTCTACTGTACTTTGTTATAAATCAAGGAATATAGTGCGTCACAATTAATTATGCCAGACAGTAGTGCATCTGTAGTGTTAGTATAAATCGTTTACCGATAATTCCCGTTTGTGTACCGTTTGAAACCATACATGTATGAATACTTATTTTACCTACTGCAGATACTTACAGTGATCCACACGAGTTACTGCCATCCCATCAACACAGTAATTAAAACTGAGAGGTCTGATAACGTGGTCAGCTGGTTTGAGTCCCGTTGGTGGAAGAAATTTTCACTCCCAGAATGTTGGCCGACAGAGCAGGAGAGATGATGGTAAAAAATATATAATCTCTAGATCGCGTCCGAAAAGCCAGGATTCGATTCCAACCTGTCCGCATTGTTCACATGGAGTGAGGTCATTTGACGCTGTTGATGGTTTTTCGTACGTCGAATGAGGTTGTTAAGCCTTAAGCAGATCCCATGATGCCATTCGACAAGAGGAGACTATGTGCCGACACTGTGTTTCCCCGCTCTCTCACTGCCTCATTTTGATCGTCACCCCACTCCAAACCCGCAGGTCATCCATGGGAGTCAGATAGAAAGACCTGCACCAGGTAAAGGGAATATATCCTCGGATAAATAAATAAATTAATTAATTAATTAATCTGTTTGTAATGTCAGTATAAAACGTAACGTTAACAACCCAGAAACTTATCTACGCCGCCAGATGCCTACATATATCCGTATTTCGGTCAAATGACCTACCTACGATCCGAATTACGTGAGAAGATACAGTCACTTTTTGTGTCTTTGTAGCAATCTGTGTTCATCAACATGTTTGGCAATCTACAGGACAGTTATCAACAATGCCACGGCCGCAGACAGAAAGGTGAAGGTCAGCCCTGGGTGGGCACGGGAGTACGTCAGTGCTCCCTATCCCGCAATAAAGCTGAGATAGTGTATATCACTGGTGGGCAAAGATAGAGTCCCGCTCCTTGAGCTAGCAGCATGAGCGCGGGAAGAGAGGAGAGCAGCTCACTTCTAATAGCTTGTGTTGTAGAAACTAGATGGCGATATGCGGACTCAAGGCGCAAGCAAAGCCACGACAATGTACCTGGCTGAGTACAGTGTCTTTCTTATAATCCCAGACCGCCCAGTGGTGTTTTTACTCTCCGAGACCTAAGCAGCTGTACAGGAGGCGCGCGCATAGTTCTTGACCTTGTAAGGAGCGTGCAAGTGTTCGACTTTTTTTATTCAAATAGTTGTTTCATTCTACCCGTGAGGGGAGCGGGCCACCAGTCCAACAAAGGGACTCTTTGGCCTATTACATGTACAATAATGTGTTGTGAAATTTTGTATATGAGTGTGTGCTGATAACACACGTTTTACGAAAGTTGAAAAAAAAAGTCTTCTTTTGTAAAACACATCAAGCAAAAATGAAAGTCTGTTTCTTGAAGTACGAATCACTACAAACTTAACATAAGAACAGTAAACATTGTTTTCTTGAAGAGAAAGAATATGGAATGAAATAATAAACAAGATCGGAATTTATATGTGCAAGCAATGACATAATATTATTATCCATTTCTTGTCCAAGTGAAAAAGCCAAGTCGTCATAAGTTCTGAGAGGTCACACGTACACTGAACACAAATGTAATCGGAGATGGCAGTGGTATCGCCTTTAATTCCACTAAATGTGTAAGGTGGCAATGGAAAAATAATCGGAATAAGAACCTCAGTCAGAATTGTGCGATCTGTAGTGGTCCATAACTTTATGTGTGTTTAGCTTTAGCTGTGCGCTGAGGTCGAGGGTGGGAACAGGTGTTTGATTAAAGGTGTTGATTGGTTTGTAAGGATGGCGGTGGCGAGAGGAGAAAGGCTAATTTGCTTCTAAAGGTTCAGATGAGCTGCGGGAAACAGCATTCTGTAAATAACGAAGACGAATAGAATGGAGATAGGAAAGAATTGTTGGGAATGTATAAAGGTTATTTACTACTTCGAGTCTTGTTTCTGGTCTGAGGCGATAAGCCAGTCGGATAGCGTGACGGTCTAGTTTTAATATGTCGAGGTATCGGAAAAGGGGGGGGGGGGCGGAGATCCAGGATAAGGAGGCGTACGTGATAACAGGCCGAAGAAAAGCTTTGTACGTATTAATAATCTGTGTTGCTTTTAATCCCCAGGTTTGACCTAACAACCAGCGGAGGAGGTGAAACCTGCGGGATGCCTTTTTGTAAATCTGGTCCAAATGTATATTCCATTTTAAATTATTTTGAAAAGTGATGCCTAGTTAGGTAAGAGTGGTGGTTTCGGTAAGGGGTTGATCATGTAAGGTTAGGTAAATTTGGTTAGTAGGACGCATCTACGTTTACGATTGCGTAAAATTATAAATTGTGTTTTACTTACATTGATTTTGATGTGCCAAAGATTCAGCCATTGTTCGAGCTCATTTAAGTAGGTTTATAATCGGGACTGCAGGGATCGGTTATTAGTTCCTAGAGCCAGTATTGCTATGTCATCAGCGAATTGATATAATCTGAGTGGGGGAAGAGGTTGGGGAATATCGATACAAAACAAGATATACAAAAGCGGTGACAATGGACTACCTTGTAGGACTCCTGCTTTAATAGGAAAGGGGTAGGATAATGTATTATGAATATTGATTTGGGCTGTGTGGGATTTAAGAAAGTTGGCGAGGACACGGATGATCGTCATAGGTAGCGGGAGGTGACGAAGTTTAAATATCAGTCCGTCGATCCATACCTTGTCAAAGGCTTTCTCAACGTCTAGACTGATAAGGCCTGCAAGGGATGCAGAGATATGAAAGAGGTGGTCATGTGTGGTGTGCTGTGGACGGAAACCGGCTTGCGATTGTTGTATGAGATGGAGGGAATTGAGATAGGAATATATACGGCGTGCGAGGATGGTTTCTAAGATTTTAGAATACACTGTTAGAAGGCTAATAGGACGATATGAATTTAGGAGGGATGGTAGTTTTTTAGGTTTTAAAAATAACAAAATAGTAGCATGTCCCCAATGGGCAGGAAAGGGTCCAGTATGGAGAATGATAGTATATACTGCACTTAGGAGTTGTAGGAAGGGATGTGGAGCTTCTTTGATGTGTCGCTAAGTAATCTGATCTAGACCAGGGGCAGTATTTCTTTTGGTCCTGAGTACGTCTTTTATATCTTGTACTGTAATAGGAGCATTTAAGGGATCTTGGGAATCAGGGGCGGAAGGAGGTTCAAAGCTAGGTCGAAGAGGAGGTTGAGTGATATCCTCATATTCGGTTATTACAGCGTGGTCAGGATGGTAGAAATGGGGGTCGGAAGACGGCGAGAAAATTACTCTATAATGATCTGCGAAAATGTCGGCCTGTACTTTAGGATCACTGGGTGCGGATTTGTTATGTATTATTGGATAATGGGGGTAGGATTTCTTTATGTGTGTCAGTTGTTTTAATTTGGCCCAATATTTGCGAGTATCAGTCGTGTTGAATAATTCAGTACAAGTATTTGCCCAGGCTTTTCGTTTCATAGCCTTGATGAATGAACGAGCATGTCTAAGGGTAGTTCTATGTTCGCGGAGGGTATTTGGGTCACGGGTGCGGAGGTATGCCTTATAAAGGTCGTGGGAATATTTTAATAGCTGGAGTGCTTTAGGTGGGAGGGGAGGTTGGGAGGGATGGGAGGTGTGGCGAGGAATATGCAGTCTGTCGGCAGTAATTAGTGCGAATTCTAATGTCTTAATTACGTCGTGTAATTCATGCTGTGATGTAGGTGGGTCGGTATTGCGTATTTTGTCTGTTATTGTTTGCCTGTATGCTACCCAGTCGGTTCGATTATACTGTCTGACTGGTGGAGGACGTTGGGTATGTTGATATGGGTTGGTTAGTACATTGGTTACGGTTAATAGGGCAGGGACATGGTCACTGCCGATTGAAGGTAGCATAGTGATGTCACAGTTCGTTGCTAGGTTAGGGGTGAGGATTACAATGTCAGGGGTCGTTTGTGATATAGGGCGGGTGGGGGAGGGGAAGGGTAAGTCAACACCCCGAATATCATGTAATAGTTGGTCGTATATGGTTTGTTGTTGCTGCGTATATGACGTAATGTTAAAATCTGCGATGATAATGTACGTACTGTATTTACGATCGATGTATTCCACAAATTTGGTTGGTGGGGAAGAACCTGGAGGTATATAAATTGTTGCTAGAGCTATTATTTGATTGCCAATCGTGATTTCTATAATTAAGTTTTCAGATGGATATTCATTTAGATAATGATAATGTTGTTGTAAGGGAATGGATTGATGAATACTAATAGCTACCCCTCCGCGGCCTCTGGTGGGGTGATCGGAGCGGTAGAAAGTATGGTTTTTGAATTTTGGACTTTGTTTCCTTGTTAAAAATGTTTCACTAAAAATTATTATATCCGGTTTGTGTTTATCTATCTGCAGATCCAGCAGCGGGCGCTTGGCTCTCAGAGAATATACATTATCGTAATAAATTTTCATTTACTACAATAGTGGACTAGGATCAAGGGGAAAGAATGCACAGTGCATTCTTGTCCCAGAGAACGTTGCGTCAAAATGAGTCTGAAGATCAATCGTGCCGCTAACTGGACCTGATACAGAATATTAGGACGTTGGAAGGGGAGAACATTCTGGAGCACCATAGTGATGAATCGCAGAACGTTCTCAGTGGAGGTAGGGGGAAGAGTGGAAGAGGAAGGCGGGGTAGGAAGGTCAATGGGAGTGATAGATAGCACGGTTTCTGGTTGAGTGGGGGAAGGTTGAGGTTTACCCTTGCATTTAACTGAAAATGTTGGATGAACTTCGCCGCAGGTGCTGCATTTGGGTGATCCCCTATTCATGCAAGCATGTGAGGCGTGTTGACCACTACAAATCGCACATACATGATCGAGAAAGCACGGTGCAGTAGTGGGATGATCGTAGGATTGACAGCGATCGCAGCGCCTGCGCTGTGGTGGAGATGAGCGGGAGGCTTCGACACGATGTCGCTTCGCGTAGATCAGCACACCATCCCTCAGTAGCTGGTCCAATGTTGCAGTATCCCGGGACAGGATACGCATCAGCGAGGTCGGTCCGTTGGCATTCCGGATACGAATGACCCGGAAGATTTGATGTCCCTGCTACTGAAGTTGGGCAGCGACCTCGTCCTCAGTATAACTGCGATCGACCCCGTATGCCACCACTGACAAGGTGGGGGCTGGACGCGAAGGTGGCTGGTTCCGCCGTGGTTGTTGAGCCAGGTTCTGTGCTGCAGCATGCTTTCCAAAGTGCGCTATTCCTATGGAGTTGACTAGGACTGAGTAGAATGGTCTAGAAGTTTTGATATTGTAACCGTCTTTGCTCCATTGAATTTCTAGATTGTATTCATGTATGGCGTTGGGCAGAAACTTGGTGATAATATGGTAGATTGCTTTCGGATGGTTGATGTCCGGGTTCAGATGCCTCAACTTCACAATGTAAAATGGGGCAGGTAAACCGGTGTTTTTTGCTGTGCCACTGCGCTGTCGTACTTGGTAGGGCAGTGCAGGATTTTTTGCTGCCTCTGCATAGCTTCTAATATTTGATGGCATAAATTCCGGAGACTGGTTCCCAGGTGGTAAATGGAACGGTGCTATAATATCACTCTCTTTGATGTTTAGAAGTGATATGCCGCTTGGAGACGCTTCGGGATTGGCTGACAGTGTTGTATAAGTACTGCCAGTCGATGCTCGGGACCTGTCATCCTCAGGAGCAATGGCGATCTTCTTACGATGAGTGGGACTCGGAGAATCGTTGGATTCAAGACTCCTTGCTTGTTTTATTGTTTCTTCGTCCATCACGGTTTGTTGTCCTCGTGGTGGTGAAGTACTTCCGGACGCCATGAATGTTGCTTTACCCGCAGGTGGTAAATTTTCGACGAATGATGCTCTCTGTTGCTGATACACAGGTGTTGCCGTTCGTAGTTGTTGCCATACAGTACACAAGTAGCTGGAATATTCCATGACGTGTTCGACATCAACAACAACAACAAGAAGTTCTTTCATTCCCACCTCTTAGTGAGATGGGCGGGCCACAGCTAATCCAGTACCTCTTAGGCCGTGTAAAGTGAATAGAGTAGCGAAAATGAACAGCTTGCGAGTGGTATGTGTCGTACATACATGAAGGAGTGAGAAGGAAAAGGGGTTGGCGCAGAGGCAACCGATACCACCCAAGGCGGACCCCAGGGAGAGGCCACACCACACCCGCCCGTATTAACCCCCGGTATCCCCCATTTATTGATCAAGACATAGATACAAGTATACAGTGAACAAGAAATAATACAATTTATGAAAGGATATGTGCATGAGTATAGTTCATAATGCTGAAAATGACATTAATAAGAGCAAATGAAAGGGGTTAAGTTAACACACAGGGCATAACTGTAAACACTCACTGGGAATCGTGGGCCAAAAGAAATCGTTTTCGTGGCAAGGCCGTGTGCACTAGGGAAACTGAACACCAAATGCATGGTGGAGGTATAATCCATCAGGCAGTCGTATACTAACAAGGAAAAGATTAAATACAGTGCGGTCAAAAATTTGAAAAGGTAGAATTATAATACACTTAAGGAAAGTTAAAAGTAATAACAGCATGGTATAGCTGAGGAATATAAACAAGTAATAGTAACGTTGAGATCAGTCCACGAGAAAATGACTGAGGAGTTCAGGCAACAGTACGAAGAACATAATTACAAGAGATAGCACGTTAGTGCCATAAAACACTCAGTTAGGCAGCATGAGAGTAAGTACCACTGCAGTCAGGAACATTATAAACAAGGATCTTTAAATAAATATCGTATGTGATGGATAGCAGTGGTGAACGGATAGGGAAGCTACGTGACTGGGGGAGGAATGCGATGATAAGTTCCGGGTATCCGATTATTATTAAAAATATGGGTAGCTGGAGGGGAGAGCGTAAGCGCTTCGATGATTGAGGAATTGCGGGTGGAGTGACCAGTTTGAAGATATTTGAGTCGGAGGTCATGTAGGTGGGATAAGATGGTAGGAAAAGTATAAAGAGGAATAAAATTGACAGAAGGAGTATCAAATGGGAGTCGGTAGGCGATACGTAGAGCATGCCTATCCAGTTTAAGTAACTGAAGATAAAGACGGCTGTCAGCAGGAAGCCAGGTCAAGGAGCCATAGGAGACGATGGGACGGATGAATGTGTGATAGACGCGGAGTACTTGGGGTGGTCTAAGACCCCAAGTACGACCAGTGAGAAGACGGAGAGCGTAAAAACGGTGAAGGGAGCGTTTGTAGACATGGTTAATGTGATGATTCCATTTAAGGTTATTTTGAAATTTAATGCCCAGGTACGTTAATAAGTTTGTCTCGGATAGAATAGTATTATACATGGTTAGATGGATACGGTTTCGAGGTTGAGTAATTCGGGAATTTTTCCGAAAAACAATGAGTTCAGTTTTAGTTGGGTTAATAGAAATGTGCCAAGAATTGAACCAAGTTTCAAGAACGGTTAAATAATTTTGGAGATGTTTTGTTAATGTTTTAGTAGTGGGTGTTAGAGCTAAAATGGCTAGGTCGTCGGCGTATTGATAAAGGCGGAGTGGAGGAGCAGGGTGAGAGATATCGTGGGTGTATAGGATATAAAGAAGAGGAGAAAGACCGAGCTCGATAGCTGCAGTCGCTTAAGTGCGGTCAGTATCCAGTATTCGGGAGATAGTAGGTTCGAACCCAACTGTCGGCAGCCCTGAAAATGGTTTTCCGTGGTTTCCCATTTTCACACCAGGCAAATGCTGGGGCTGTACCTTAATTAAGGCCACGGCCGCTTCCTTCCCACTCCTAGCCCTTCCCTGTCCCATCGTCGCCATAAGACCTATCTGTGTCGGTGCGACGTAAAGCAACTAGCAAAAAAAAAAAAAAGAGGAGAAAGAGGGGAGCCTTGGGCAACGCCAGCTGTTAAAGGGAAAGGATAGGAAAGTGTGCCATGGATGGTGATCTGTGCCGTGCGGCATTTCAGATAATTGTACACAAAACGGATGATAGTAAAGGGAAGCGGGAGATGACGGAGTTTATAGAGTAGTCCTGGATGCCAAACCGAGTCGAAGGCGCGGTTGACATCGAGGCATACTAATGCTGCAGTTTTACGAGGTTGTAGGAAGGTATGGAGGGATGCAAAGATATGAAATAAATGTTCATGAGTAGAATGATGAGGGCGAAAACCAGCCTGAGAAGTAGGGAAGAGACCTAAGGAAACGAGGTAGGAAGTAATCCTTCTACTTATGATTCCTTCAAGAATTTTACTAAGAACAGGAAGTAAAGAAATGGGGCGGTAGGAATGTATGTCAGAGGGGAGTTTATTGGGTTTGAGAAATAGAAGAAGGGTGGCCTTACCCCAATGAGCGGGGTAGGCCCCGGTATACAAAATAAAGGTATAGATCGTACTGAGGAGGTCGATGAGAATGGGAGGCGCTTCTTGGATATGCCGGTATGAGATACGATCATAGCCAGGAGAGGTATTTTTCCTATGTTTCAAAAAATGACGGATATCGGAAGGTGTAATAGGAGCATTTAAGGGATGGGTATAATCGACTTGGGGAAAATGCAGACAAGAAGGTTGGAGGTCAGGGTGGTCAGGGTGAAAAAAGTGATTAATGAGATGTTCGTCAGGATGGATGAAATCAGGGTTCGAAGAAAGAGAAAAAACTGTCCGAAAATAATCCGCAAAGATATTCGCTTTGTCTTTATCAGTACGGGGATGGTTCGGAGCATGTAAAATGGGGTAAGTGGGGAGGGACTTATTCGTTTTAGTGAGTTGTCGAAAAGTCGTCCAGAACTTGCGGGGTTCATGATAATCAGCTAGGTCGGTACATTTGTCAGTCCAAAATTTACGTTTAATAGCCTTAATGTATGATCGAGCATGTCTTAATGTGCGTCTGTGAAGCTGTAACGTAGTCGGGTCTTTGGTACGAAGATATGAATTATAGTAATCATGAGCAAGGTGAAGGAGACGTAAAGCCTTAGGTGGGATAGGAGGTTTAGAAGGGTGGTAAGAGTGGCGAGGAATATGGAGATTATCAGAAATGATAATGGCTCGTTCAATAGTATCAATGAGGGAGTGAATGGCGGGGATGGAGGTAGGGGGTGAGGTACCTTGGAGTAAGTCTTCAATAGTGGTGCGATAATCCTGCCAGTTAGCATGTGAAAAACGACGGGTAGGAGGAGGACGGGAAGATGAAATATGAGAACCCGAATAAACACCAGAAATAGTAATGAGGGCCGGAGCATGATCGCTTTTTAGTTGGACTAGTTGTTGGATAGTGGGAGAAGATGCCAAAGAGGGGGAAAGGAAAAGGACATCAGGAGTGGATTGGTTAGCAGGTAAGGTATGAAAAGGGAAAGAATAATGTATACCCCGGAGATTATTACATAAGTCGATAAAGTCACGACGTTGGGTGGGGGTATATGAAGTTATATTAATATCGGCTAAAATGATATTGTACCGGGCGGTACACCTCCACGCCGCTAATTTAAAAATTGCGCCAGTTGAAACTCCTCTGGCGGAGGAAGTCTGAACTTTATCTAATGTATTAATTTTCAAGTTACCCAGAAGATGTCACTACTTGGAAATTTTGAAGTTTCTGAACTGGGCCGTTTTCGACGTATTTTTGTTTCGCTTATAGTAAGAAGTGTGAACTTTCTCTCCTAGAGGACACTACTGAAAAACTACAATGGTGCACCCTAGTGCAAGGTGAAAGAACTGTTTTTTGGGAGAAATTTTTATTTCAAAAGTTTGTTTCTTGTTAAATTTCTTTCTGGTATTGTTTAAGTTGGCTGTATTCCCCTTTCTTTCCCCTTGTTTTGAATTTAGCCAATCCCGAATTTCTTTAATTAATTTACGACCAATAAGGTGTTTCTTCTTCAAATTGGATATGCTGCTTAAACCTAACCAATAAATGATTGTGGGCGGGTGTTTTCTTTCCTGAAACGCCTCGAACTTTCCGCGAGAGTATATAAACTGCTGATTTTAGGGTCTCTGCGCCACTTCAGTACCATCTTTCAGTGTGTAAAGTACATAGCAGGGGGCGGGAAGCGCCTCTTTCTCCGAGCAGCAGTTCAACAACCAGGTAATGGCCGGTTAATAACTTCTTTTCTTGCTAGCTCAGCAGTTTAACTCTCGGGGCGGGTCCGAAGCGTTTCCACCATGTAACTTTTCCCTAAAATGTAACGACTCTTAGCTCTATTTTCTTTTGAAGTCACATATTGGGATAGAGAGTGCTTAACCCTCTCGAGCTCCCACTCATATTGTTTTGAGGTGAACTTATTTCTCACAACCGATTCTTCCTTAATGTAATGTAAATTGTTCTTTTCTAAAGTCACCTCTGTAGTATGGGATTAGCCCTTGCATTAGCGGCCTAGAGCCAGATTAGGTTTTAAACAAAATGTATTAGGAGTGCAGATCGCCTCCTCTCAAATTGTTATTTTAGAGGTCATGTAATTAACCTTTTTCTCACTTAATAGGCCTCAGTAGGTTGGGTATTTTACCCCTGTGTCTATGTCCTTAGAGGACAACTTGAAGGTGGAGTTTGGTGTGGCCTTTGATAGGCTTAAAGTTGAGAGCGAGTAGCTCTTTCTCGAAAATTGAGTGTTGTATGCCTCGAGGAGGCTTTTCTGTGTAATTTAGAGCAAGTGCTCCTGGGCATGAATGGGGTTTTCTGCCCCTCTGTTAAATCTTGTTTTGAGGTAAAGTTGGGCTAGTTGCCCAAGAATTGCGCGTTCGGGCCTCGAAGCCCAAATCCTGTAAATACTGTAATTGTACTGTTGTTGCCTTGCTACTCTGTACCTGCCATTCGTGTTATTTCTGAATTTTACAAAGAAAATATAACCTTGTTAAATTTTGAATTAACTTTAATTTCGTAGCCTGAGACCTGTTCACTCCCGCACCTTCTTTCACCTCTACCTACCACAAAAACTTGGTAACAGATATAATCGGTAAAAGTCGAATCTATGTGTTGTATAAAATCTGTAGGAGCTGAGAGACCAGGTTTGAGATAAAGAGTAGCAATAGTGAGCGATTTGTGAGGAGTGAGTATTTCTAAGATGAGATATTCGGAGAAGTTGTTGGAAAAGTTAAAATAATGATGAATTACGGTGTACGTTCTACGGACGCCAATGGCGACGCCACCGCGACCTTGACCAGGGCGGTCAGCGCGGTAAAGTACAAATGGAGTGAATTTAGGGTGAAAAGCGGGCGTCAAAAAGGTTTCATTTAGTACAAATACGTCCGGGGTATACATGGAAAAGGACATATCCAGAAGCGGAAGGTTGGCGCGAACTGATCTTACATTAGCATAATAAACCTTGAATTTATCGCATAAAATGTACCGTACTTAGAGGAAAGAATGCAAAATGCATTCGACTCCCCGAGTAGGACACATCAACATGTGTATTGAGCACCAACCGTGCCGCTAACTGGATTTGGTTAAGGATATGGGGACGGTGGGTAGGAAGGATGTTCTGCAACACCATCGTGACAAAGCGAATGATGTTTTCAGAAGTAGGAGGAAGGAGAGCAGTATTGGATTGGGTAGTAGGGAGATCATGCGATTGGACTGGTACGGCAGTTTCAGGCTTATTAGGTTCAGGGAGGGGTTTATTTCTACATTTGTAACTGAAGGAGGGGTGTTCAAGGTTACAGTTAACATACTTCGGAGTAGATTTATTGGGACACACTTGTGTAGAATGCTCCTGACTTGAGCAAATGGCACATACCTCAGGGTGATTGCAAGGAGCTCCAGGAGCGTGGTCGTAACGCTGACACTTTGAACAGCGAATCCGTTGCGGAGGCGCAGATCTGGATGGCTCCACCCTGTGACGCCGGCCGTAGAGCAGCGCGCCGTCTCGCAACAGCGCGTCCAGCGGCGGGGCAGTCTTGGTTAAGATGCGCACCAAGGTCGTAGGGCCATTTGCATTCTTGATGCGGTGGACACGGAAGATATCGAGGCCGTCTCGTTGAAGTTGATCTAGAATGTCACTATCAGTGTAATCCCTGTCCACTCCATATGCCACCACTGACATGATGGAAGATGTGCGGGCGGGGGGTTCAGGGCGGTGAGCAGGGCTGCGCATAGGCATATTGGTGACCTTGGCGTTGGGTCCCAGTCGAGTAACACCAATTTTATTCATAAAATGGGAGTAGAACGACTTGCTGGTTTTGATGTTAAAGCCCCCATCTCGGGCGCGTTGTATTTCAATGTTATATTCTGAAGGATTTGGCGTATGGGCACACAAGACAGTGTAGAGCTTCCTGATATTGGAATGGGCTTCGTCCAGGTCTCGAAGCTTCATAAGGTAAAATGCCGGCTGTAGCGTGGCCTTGAAAGACTGGTCAATGGCACTTCGGTTTCGGATGTTCGGTGGTAAGGCAGGATTCATTGCAGCCTGAGCGTAGGACTTCATTCTGCCAGGCATAAACGGCGGAGGTTGCTGCTGTTGAGAAGTGGTTGGTGATAGCTGTGAGAGTGGAGTGATTCCCGCTAAAGGGTCAGAAATGGCCCTGGGAGCATAACCTCGATCACAAGATGATGAGCGGCTGGAACCAGAGGAAACAGCAGGCTGAGTACCCGGAGCATTACGGATCTTCTTACGGCCCCCGGTTGTATCAGAAGCGTCGGAGTCCGCCCGTCGTCGAGGCTGCTTGGTCTGCGTGACGTCCATTTCCGGCGATGGAGGTCGATCTGCCAAGTGCGAAGAAGATAATGCACTCATGTCGTAGCTTCCGTCTGGTCTGGAAGATTGTGTGGATTCGTCGTTGCTCATAGTAGCTGGGCCGATCATTAGCCGATAACTGAGAGAGAGGCGTGTTCGACCTAACATCTGTAGCCAGTCTGAATCTCAGCTGTTAACATGATGGGACAGTTATCATTGTAACACCGTATTTTCGTATGTAAAAATTATTGTAAGTACGAGTCGGCTCGACGGGGACGCGATGCATTTGTTTGGTAATTTCCTAGTGAAGTGCCACTTCATGATCACAGATTCACGTAATTCTAAATAAATTTGAAACTACTGACTCAGCGCTCAATTAAAAACATGTGCGCAGACGAACAGTTTTAACAAAGGAAAAGCTAGATGGAACTGGTGTGAATCTTGAACGGTCACCGAATAAACATCACTCACAAAATTAGTACAACAAGTAGGGCTTTCAGTTTCTTTTTATTTATTTTTCCTTGGCTTTCGGTCTTGCGACCATGCAGCCATATTACTTATATACATGAATAAGACAATTAATGTGATACATAAGAGAAGCATATAATAAACAACAAAAAAGTCACGACTGAAACAGAAAACACTTAGGGACATATTAATTAAACATTCAACACTCTCTGATGGCCCCAGAAACGTCCATATGGTCAAATTTGTTTCACGGAGATAATGAACTAGAACTAAATACACTTCACACTTAAAAGGGTATAGTAGCACTGTACCAATGGTAGGGAGGGTGATTAGAAATTCGTGTAGCCTATCATACAGGTGGTTTTGAGCAACGTGATGGTGTTTACAAGCCAATATTATGTGGTTTAGATCTGCAACACTTGGCGGATCACAGTCACACATGGGAGAGTTCAACACACTGATTCTTTGTAAATGGCTGGGGTAACGGCCGTGTCTCAAATGCATGCGGATGATGAATGTAAGGTGGCGCCTCTGAAGACGCAAATATTGAAACCAGTGTCTTGTGAGAACTTCTGGTTGGATGATTGCATAATGTCGTTCCACTGCAATACCTTACAGTGCATTGAAATTGTTAAAAATGCGGGTAATCATCTGCCATATATAAGCCGGATGTAAGCTCTGTGACGTAGGGAACTGTAGTTGGGTGGTGATGACCATAATAAAAGATTTTTTCGATTAGCTGTTCAGATGATCGCTCTATGGGTGGGCTTACGGGTGGTTACGGAGGATACGGATTATAATGTATGGGAGTTGCAGGTAAATGTTGAGGGATGTAGGTACGAGGGGGGATCATGTATAAACGGGATTTTATTTTTATTTAACTTAACACAAGGCAATTACAATTTATTTTTCCACATAGTTTCCTGCTTTGGAAACGCATTTGTCCCAGTGTATGGACACCTTTTTGATGCCCTCATCCTAAAAAGGACAGGGTCGTGTCACCAGCCAGTTGCGATCGAAGTTTTCCACACCCTCGTCATCTTCAAATCGTCGCCCTCCTAGAACTTCTTTAAGCGGTCCGAACAAATGGAAATAGCAGGGCGATAAGTCCGGGCTGTAAGGAGGCTGATCAAGTGTAGTCCAGTGCATTTCCTGTAGCTTGGAGACAGTTAGAGCTGCAGTATGGGGCTGCGCATTGTCGAATCGGTTTGTCTCGCCTTTGGGGCGATATCAGTGGCGTATGCTGCAATCACGACATGGGCTATCACTAGACTTAGGTTACCCATTTTCGATAGTTAGTTTAGTGAATGTCAAGCCTTAAAGGGTTTTGAGCTGCAACTAATAGCAATCGGAGTAGCCTGTCCTAGCCTCTGCTACTGCCAATACTCAACACCTGGTCAATGTAGATGGTAGCCAACGAATCAGCCTCCTCGTACTCTTAATTCCCCTAGCTCGGAGACTGGATACCTATGACGTCTTCACCATTCATTTCATCAGGTCACCATCAAGCCTTTCCAGAGGCTAAGCATTATTATTATTATTATTATTATTATTATTATTATTATTATTATTATTATTATTATTATTATTATTATTATTATTATTATTATTTCTTAATCCGTTTGTCCTCCAGGGTTGGTATTTCCCTCGGACTCATGGAGAGATCCCACCTCTACACTCAAGGCCAATGTCCTGGAACGTGAGACTTTGGGTTGGGGGGACAAAACTGGGAAGGAGGACCAGTACCTCGTCTAGGTGGCCTTACCTGCTATGCTGAACAGGGACCTTGTGGCGGATGGAAAGATTGGAAGGGATAGACAAGGAAGAGGGAAGGAAGCGGCCGTGGCCTTAAGTTAGTTACCAACCCATTTGCCTGGAGGAGAAGTGGGAAACCACGGAAAACCACTTCGAGGATGGCTGAGGTAGGAATCGAACCCTCCTCTACTTAGTTGACCTCTCGAGGCTGAGTGGACCCTGTTCCAGCCCTCGTACCACTTTTCAAATTTCGATGCAGAGTCGGGATTCGAATAAGGCTCTCCGGGAGTGGCAGCTAAACACACTAAGCACTTCACCACAGAGGCGGACATTATTATTATTATTATTATTATTATTATTATTATTATTATTATTATTATTATTATTATTTTCTCAGTTGCAAACAATGAGCATGGCCAACAATAAAGTTTGTGAAGTTCGCATGAGCCACATAACCACAAATACTTTTTATACTTAAGTTGAAATACCCTTTGTATGGATTCTTGTTTTTCTCCTCCTGTTCACACTGTAACTGAGTAAGAGGTGGGGTAGGCTTACCATTTTTAATTATTAGCAATTTATCTTTATATTTCAGTTGCGAGAATGGTTTATCCAACAACTTACACACGGTTCAGCCATTTCACAGAAGTAACATCACAAGGTCACAGTCACGTTAAACACTATAACTTCAGATAAACTTAAATTGTTCCGAGATCAACTGAAATATACCAATAATTTCCAACTATAAGCAACTCGTAAGATATCCTGCACATGAAAAAAAAAAAACTAGTGATACTGTAGCACATGGGCGAATCCCATCAATTCGGACACTTCCGGAGAACTTCGAGTCTTTGGGCCTTCTCTTTCCACCGCTGTCTCTCTCGTTAGCGGCGGCGATTTGACGGACCGAAGCCTAGCACAGCTCAAGCTTAGTATCCCCTCGTTCCCCGCACCATTCCATGATTCGTCAGCAAGCCTCGCGCGGCGGGTCGAGGGGAGTGGGCCGAAGGCCTGGGCTGCGATGTTAGTCTCCGATGCCTTGCTCTCAGAAATACGAGCGACGTTCTTTCTCAATGCTTTCAAGTTTTGTAAATGGAAGAATGTGTCAGATGCTTACATTACAATAAGATTTCGATTTCCATCGTTCTCATTTGAGGCTTGGGCTTCACTGATAGCCTTGGTAGCCCTCGGTATACGCCACTGGGCGATATGCAACCCTCGCCTTGTTCAACATCTCGCAGTAGTAAGCAGCGTCGCTCATGCAAAAGAATCAGTCAGCAAAATGCTTCGCCGATCGAAAAAATGGTTGCAAGAACCTTGCCAGCTGACAGTTCGAGTCTTGGTTTTCACTGGTGCTGCCTCCCCTTTTCTCCACCACTCCTTACACAAATGCGTCCTTGACAATGTTTGATCACCGAACTGTGCAGTCAGTCTCTGGCAAATTTCGCCGCTGTAACTCCTTCGCGAGCAAGAAATTGTATAATCATTTTTGCGCAGTTGAGGGGTGCACTTGTTGTTCCGACATCGTGAGCGTTACTGGCGAAACGGCGGGAAATATCTAACAGCACGCTCTCCCCACTCATAACGGTCCTGTCTAAGCATAGCAGATGCGCGGGGCCAGTCCTACCAACTGTTGATGTTCAGGAACAAAAATTCCGTTTATATTTGATCGACCTTCGTACGTTCAGAAATAATGGGATAGTTCGGTTGGCGAACGACTGCAGAAGGCTGATCGATGGGACGATTTGGAGGGTAGGATGAAGGAGGAAGAGTATTTCGAGGTAAATTAATGTTTTTTTTAATAGAACAGTTCCTGTAAGCTAGAAGCGTTGACCGGTACTTGAACTTGGATTGTAAGATCAGAAATATCTGTTCCCTGAGTTGGGGTGACTGCCCTTTCATTTCGTATTTGAGAGGTACAGGAAAATCCTCTCTACCTTGCCAGTTGCAAGCAGGGCTGGAAGCAATTGTTGCATACGGCTTATTATTATAGCTTGCTGTGTAATGTTGCTCAATGCCATCAGTCGTTCTATTTTAGCCCATTTCTTGTGCTCCGGACTTCCTTT
This sequence comes from Anabrus simplex, assembly GCF_040414725.1. Classification (NCBI taxonomy): domain Eukaryota; kingdom Metazoa; phylum Arthropoda; class Insecta; order Orthoptera; family Tettigoniidae; genus Anabrus; species Anabrus simplex. The sequence continues at coordinate 466,151,295 of NC_090267.1, forward strand.
GTCTGTAGATAGCTGTGCACCCTGACAGTAAATACAACAACAGTAAATACAATGAATACTGCAGCATTGGTAACTAGAAACTATTGAAAATGTAAACAACAGTGACACTGGACAACAGGTAGCACATACGGGAGACCAGCATAGCGCGTTCCGTGGATGTAAACAGCTTCAAGGAGGCACTGCGAGCGAAATGTAACTAGGCAGACTGGAATTGGCCTAGTTTCCTTAGATGGGGTTTGTTTGTTTTGTAAATCGCCTTACGCGTGTTACTGAGAATTCACTGTAAATCCCACTTACGAGTTCCTCTTCGCTGAGAGAAATGTCAACATTTTTTATGAGACCTTGCCTATGAGTGGTATGGTGAAGTATGTAAGCTTCTAGACTATTTTACCTGAAGTAGGAAGACTCAACTAAATGATTCGCCACTGCGCCTGATACGATGCTCTATTTTTCCTTACAGAGTTTATACTTACAATGTCCGGTTTGCGTACTATAGCCTCATTACATATCATTTTCCGAGTATTTAAGATGTAAATTACCAATTATGCGGCCAACTCCTTCTATATACACATAAAAAGGTCCATTGTCTGATCTATTATATCGGTTATCATTACTGCGTAGGGGTGGGGGTGGCAGTTTGAGGTTCTCGAAGAATCTACTGCATTAGGAGTGTTTATTACCAAGTACGAACGTTTGGTCGTTTCGAGAACACTACTAGAGTCCATCATCATGTTACCAACATTGTCACTATTATTATCCTGGCCGGGCTGAGTGGCTCAGACGGTTAAGGCGCTGGCCTTCTGACCCCAACTTGGCAGGTTCGATCCTGGCTCAGTCCGGTGGTATTTGAAGGTGCTCAAATACGACGGCCCCGTGTCGGGTGATTTACTGGCACGTAAAAAGAACTCCTACGGGACTAAATTCCGGCACCTCGGCGTCTCCGAAGACCTTAAAAAGTAGTTGGTGGGACGTAAACCAAATAACATTAATTAATTAATTAATTAATTAATTAACTATTATTATCACAGTTAATAATCTTTCGGTTGAAATTCAGAAACACTATTGAAATGAGATATTAAATCGTTACCCGAAGTTGTTGCTAGTGGATGCATTGCAGTATAAGTGGAACCTATGATCTCCATTGACGGGTGCTGATGGTCTGCGACGAGAGAACCGCCTCCTGCTGGCGGTGGTTGACAATGATGTGAAGTGAAGTCTTGAGTATTCAGATTGGGTTGTAACATCGACGATTCCATGTTCACAATTGAGACAAATGTTTTATGGTCGTTGGTGCGATTGGTTGGTCACAGGGTTGATGTTACCAGCAACTGCGGCACACCATCGCTGGTAAGAATAGCAGAGGTAATGACCTGCCCCAAGGGCGGGTCATTCATTGTTCGAAACTAAATCTGTTTTAATCAGCACTGATTAACGACAGTATTTAGTAGCACAAACGAAAGAAAGTCACTACGGAAATTAACTGGATACACAAGATGCACGGCCCACTAGACCCACAAGCGCTAGGTAGATACGTGTGTACATACACCTTGACGAGCGAGGCAAGACTCTTTCGGTTTCTTCTGCGCACAGAGCTACACATCAAACCGCACAGGTTTACACGGGCCCATTGTTTAAAACCTGCTGATCCAGCCACAAGAGTGAGATATTGTGAGGGGTATCTTTCATCATTGAATGATTCTTTATTCGACCCACAGCTTGTGTTCTTTTCGGATGAGGCCTGGTTTCATCTTAATTGTCGTGAGAACAGTCGTAACTCTCGCTATTAGTGTGCAGAAAATCCTAATGGTGTTTATGAAATCCCTCATTATGAACGATGACACGTCCAGCATCTTGTATAAGGTACGTTTTCATATAATTTTTTACACACGCTTACAGCAGGGTGGCCGCACCCGACGTAAGTTGGGCTGAGGCAGCTGCTGTAGCGCAGAGCACAAGCACTGTGTGCTCGGTCTGGGTTTATAAGAGAGACCCTGCATATTAGGCTATGTTAATGCAATACAATCGTACAGTTCGTTTGCCGTTCATTGTTTACGCTGTATTTCTAAAGAATCTTTCATTTTTGCCTACAGTATTTCTAAAAGTTCTTCTTCTTATCCTTCTTAATCTGTTTAGCCTCCAGGGTTGGCTTTTCCCTCGGACTCAGCAAGGGATGCCACCTCTACCGCCTCAAGGGCAGTGTCCTGGAGCTTCAGACTCTGGGTCGGGGGATACAACTGGGGAGAATGACCAGTACCTCGCCCAGGCGGCCTTACCTGCTATGCTGAACAGGGGTCTTGCAGGGGGATGGGGAGATTGGAAGAGATAGACAAGGAAGAGGGAAGGAAGCGGCCTGGCCTGAAGTTAGATACCACCCCGGCATTTGCCTGAAGGAGAAGTGGGAAACCACGGAAAACCACTTCCAGGATGGCTGAGGTAGGAATCGAACCCACCTCTACTCAGTTGACCTCCCGAGGCTGAATGGATCCCGTTCCAGCCCTCGTACCACTTTTCAAATTTCGTGGCAGAGCCGGGAATCGAACCCGGACCTCTGGGAGTAGTATAATTGGACAGTTCGGCGGCCACCTCCACCTCAGGCTCCCAGTGGCCACCTCCACCTCCACCTCAGCCAGAGGCCTCCCAGTGGCCACCTCCACCTCCACCTCAGCCAGAGGCCTCCCAGATGCCTCCTCCACCTCCACCTCAGCCAGAGGCCTCCCAGAGGTCTCCTCCACCTCCCGCGGGAAATTTGAATTTGTAAACAAAGCCACGTGCTTTTTGACAGCTGTCATCGACAACAACGCATCGCTAACCTCAGTACTGCCATCTTGACGGGGCTAAACCTCAGTAGTGCCAACTTAACCTAACTAGCGCGAGGTAAACAAAGCCACGTGCTTTTTGACAGCCACGTGCTTTTTGACAGATTTGTAAACAAAGCCACGTGCTTTTTGACAGCTCTCATCAACAACAACGCATCGCAAACCTCAGTACTACCATCTTGACGGGCCTAAACCTTAGTGGTACCAACTTAACCTAACTAGCATGAGGTAAACAAAGCCACGTGTTTTTTTTGACAGCCACGTGCCTTTTGACAGATTTGTAAACAAAGCCACGTGCTTTTTGACAGCTGTCATCGACAACAACGCATCGCAAACCTCAGTACTACCATCTTGACGGGCCTAAACCTTAGTGGTACCAACTTAACCTAACTAGCATGAGGTAAACAAAGCCACGTGTTTTTTTGACAGCCACGTGCTTTTCGACAGATTTGTAAACAAAGCCACGTGCTTTTTGACAGCTGTCATCGACAACAACGCATCGCTAACCCCAGTACTGCTATCTTGACGGGCCTAAACCTCAGTAGTACCAACTTAACCTAACTAGCGCGAGATAAACAAAGCCACGTGCTTTTTGACAGCCACGTGCTTTTTTGACAGCTGTCATCCGCCATCTTTAAACTACAGAGCACCATGCTGCCCTCTTTCGTCACCTGTCATCGGCAGTGCTGCCATCTTGACGGGCCTAAACCTTAGTGGTACCAACTTAACCTCACTAGCTCGAGATAAACAAATCCACGTGCTTTTTGACAGCTACGTGCTTTTTTGATAGCTGTCATCCGCCATCTTTAATCTATAGAGCACAGTGCTGCCCTCTTTAGCTACTTACCTTTGAAATGTGCTGGCGGATAATTTGAAAAATGCTTTTCGACAAGCAGCCATCTTTAATCCAGAGAGAACAGTGCTGCCCTCTATGTGGTGGCGGCAAATTGAAAAATTCCACATGCTCTTGTTTGAAAACAAACTCACGTGCTTTTTTGACAGCTGTCATCTGCCATCTTTGAGCACAGTGCTGCCCTCTTTAGTTTGAAATGTGGTGGTGGTAAATTCCACGTGCTCTTGTTTGGAAACAAAGCCACGTGCAGCTGTCATCCGCCATCTTTAATCAACAGAGCACTGTGCTACTATCATGCGGGCAATTTCATCACCTGTCATCCGCCATCTTTAATCCACAGAACACCGTGCTGCCCTCTTTATGGCTACTACCTTAAGCACGTAGTAGCGGACAATTTTAAAAGTTCTGTTAGCTATCATCCGCCATCTTTAATCAAGAGAGCACCGTGCTGCCATCTTTAGCTAGATACCTTTGAAATGTGGTGGCGGCAAATTGAAAAATTCCACGTGCTCTTGTTTGGAAACAAACTCACGTGCTTTTTCGACAGCTACCATCCGCCATCTTTAATCAACAGAGCATAGTGCTGCCCTCTTTAGTTTGAAATGTGATGGCGGCAAATTCCACGTGCTCTTGTTTGGTAAACATAGCCATGTGCTTTTTTGACAGCTGTCATCCGCCATCTTTAATACAGAGAGCACCGTGCTGCCCTCTTTAGATGTAAATTCGTCACCTGTCATCCGCGGTGCTGCCATCTTTAGCTAGATACCTTTGAAAAGTGGTGGCGGATAATTTAAAAAGAAAAATTCTACAGCAGCCCTCTCTCGACGCTAATTGCATAAGATGGTGGCTATACATGACTCCTTAAGGGTGCTTACGCAAGATGGCTGCTATACACAGGCTCTTATGAGACGCCCTTGGGATGCTTGCACAAGATGACAGTTATACATGGCTCCTTATGAGATACCCTAGGGATGCTTGCGCAAGATAGCGGCTGATCTTATGGGACGGCTTAAGGGTCCTTGGACAAGATGGCTTGAGACGCCCTAAGGATGCTTGCGCAAGATGGCGGACACAAGATGGCAGCTATACATAACTCCTTATGAGACGCTTTAAGGGTGCTTGCGCAAGATAGTTGCTACTCTTATGAAGAATGCTAGCTTAGAGGCTAACGTGTCGTGATAGTTCGATTCATTAAATTTAGGGCTTAAATGCAAAATGTTAAATATATCGAAAACGGTGCACCGTAGAGCAAAATGGACAAAATTTTTCTGCCTAATACCCAAGTTCGCAGTATGAGGAACAAGAAAATCATAGTCTAATGATGGGATCAACGGTTCGGTTCCTACTTAGGCCCTTTGGCATTTGCTCTGTTTTAGCTTGTATTGAAGCGAGTCTTCGTAACATGATCAGGTCTAGCTATGGTAGAGAGTATAACGTACCGTGCAGGTTCGATTCATTAAATTTGGAGGCTTAAATGCAAAATGTTAAATATCTCGAAAACGATGCATCGTAGAGCAAAACGGACAAAATTTTTCCGCCTAATACGTAGGTTCGTAGTATCAGGAATAAGAAAAAACATAGTCTAATGATGAGATCAACGGTTCGATTCCTACTTAAGCCCTTTGGCATTCGCAGCTATCTATTTCTACAAGATGGTGGCTGCTCTTATGAGAAACAAGATGCCTTGAGACGTCCTAGGGATGCTTACGCAAGATGGCAGACACAAAATGGTGACTATACATAGCTCCTTATGAGACGGCCTAGGGGTGCTCGCACAAGATGGCGGCTACTCTTATGAAGAAAGCTAGCTTAGAGGCTACTGCGCAAGATAACAGCTGCTGTTATGCATGTGGTGGAGGGCAATTTGAAATTCTATGTGCTTAATCAACAGAGCACCCTGCTGCCCTCTTTAGCTGAAATGTGGTGGTGGATAATTTGAAAAATTCTTTTGACAGCTATCATCTTTAAAAACAATGGCGACTATACATAGGCTGTTAAGGTCTTATCATTCTCCTCCTCCTCCTCCTCCTCCTCCTCCTCTTCCTCCCCCCTCCTCCTTCTCTACCTCCCCCTCCGCCTCTTATGTCAAGGCATAGCTTTATATCGAACAAGTTTAAACCTGCATCGCGAAGGCAAGCGTGTGCAGCGATAACATTATTGTGCATGTTTAGACATTCGAAACATAAGAAGAGTAGAATCAAACGCTGTACTCGATACGACATGTGATCAGAACATTGATTGATGCGTTCAGAAAAACAAAATAAGTGATCAAGACTAGAATCGAACAATGTACTCAATACATCATGTGTTTAGAATATGTCAGGGGATACGCTTGTTCTAAGAAGATCAGATTGAAACATAACAAGACTAGAATAGAACACTGTAATCGATGTTGTTAACTTCAACATGTGATCAGAACATTGATTGATGTGTTCAGAACACAAAATAAGTGATCATGACTAGAATCGAAAACTGTACTCGATACAACATGTGATCAGAACATTGATCGATGTGTTCAGAACACGAAATAAGTGATCAAGACTAGAATCGAACACTGTACTCAATACAACATGTGTTTAGAACATGTTAGGGGGTACCCTTGTTCTAAGAAGATCAGAATGAAACATAACAAGACTAGAATCGAACACTGTAATCGATGTTGTTAACCTCAACATATGATCAGAACATTGTTTGATGTGTTCAGAGCAAAAGTACAATTTTGATGATTTGCTTAGTGTAAAATCAAAAACTATGGAAACACACTGTGCACATATCGCGTAGCTAACTCGCTCAGTAAGCAATATTGCAAAACTACAACTTCAATGATTTGCATAGTGTAAAAATCAAAAACACACTGTACCCATACTGCGCAGCTAACTCGCTCGGTAAACGATATAGCCAAAGTATAACTTCAAATTATTTACCTTCCATCATTCGTCTTGTGTGTAAAAATCAGTCGAACAAGTTATCGCATAAACATGGCTGAAAAAAAATCGTGATAGGGTATGGAACCCAGGGGTTACATCGTATCAGAAGGGCAAAAAGGATGAAAGGACTCTTCCTCCTCCTTACCGCACATTCCTTGGCTAAAGGGCTAATGGGCTAAAGGGCTAATGGGCTAAAGGGCTAAAGGGCTAATGGGCTAAAGGGCTAATGGGCTAAAGGGCTAAAGGAGCAACAACCTCGTCGATCGCTATCAGCAAGAACGCTTGTACTTTGTTAAGTGTAGAAAATTAATCTTTATTTGTAAATGGTTTCATGTTCAGAACAAGGAATGGAAAATCCCCGAGGTGCGATGAGTTACGTTTTTCGAACTAGTGTTTGGAACACTGAACTTTTCAAGATGATAGCAGAGAGTTTAGCAATGTTCTGTTGTTGGATTTTAAATTCCGCGCTACAACATGCATAAGGTGGTAGCCTTGAGGTTTACCGCCGTAAAGATGGCAAGAGTGAGGTTAACAATGTTCTGTTGTTGGATTTTAAATTCCGCGCTACAACATGCATAAGGTGGCAGCCTTGAGGTTTACCGCCGTAAAGATGGCAGCAGTGAGGTTAGCGACGCTCTATTGTCCTTCAAAGTGAGGTTAGGGTTCGTCAAGAAGACAGCTGTCAAAAAAGCACGTGGCTATGTTTACCAAACAAGAGCACGTGATCGTGACGTCACGGTCACGTAGTATGTTGCCTCAGCATGTAAAGTTCAATGTCTACACCTACGTAGTTAACACTCTGCTATGTTCACAAGATTTTTTACACATAACTATTCTTTATACTTTAAGTTCATGCACATAGGCTATGCTAAGATAGCAGTACAAACACATGCGAACTTTGTACATTCTAATGGAATAAGTTTAGTACTGTGTGCATCATGGATACATGATGTGTGCACGCATTTAATCTTGACTATACGTAATGCTGCTGCTTTGTTTACAAGATTTTTTATACATTGCTATTCTTTATGCTTTAAGTTCGTGCACGCACAAGCGATACTCGTACGCTCTAGCAGGAGAAGTTTAGTACGATATTCGATACATACATTATCGATAGGTGATGTGTACACGCTTTAGAACATAGATCATCTTTATGCTTTAAGTTCGTGCACAGGGGTTTGGGATACACAAAAGCGATTGCTACAAGCTCTAGCGGAAGAAGTCTAGTACGATAGTCGATGCATGTAAAATCGATAGGTTATGCTAAGATAGCAGCACACTTACATGATTTTAGCACAATCTAGTGGAAAAAGTTTAGTATGATAGTCGTTTCGTGCAAAATCATTAGGTAATGTGTAAACGCTTTGAAACAAGGCTATTCTTTGTACTTTAAGTTCATGTGTATGAGTTATGCTAAGATAGCAGCACAACCTAGCGGAAGAAGTTTTGTACGAGAGTCGATACATGCAGAGTCGATAGGTAATGTGTACACGCTTTGAAACATGGCTATTCTTTGTACCTTAAAGTCATACGTATAGGTTATGCTAAGATAGCAGCACAATCTGGCGGAAGAAGTTCAGGGTGATCTGTACACGCTTTGAAACAAGGCTATTCTTTGTACTTTAAGTTCATGCGTCTTAGTTATGCTTGCGATAGTCGATGCATGTAAAATCGATAGGTTATGCTAAGATAGCAGCACACTTACACGATTTTAGCACAATCTAGTGGAAGAAGTTTAGTACGAAAGTCGATGCTTGCAAAATCATTAGGTAATGTGTACACGCTTTGAAACAAGGCTATTCTTTGTACTTTAATTTCATGCGTCTTAGTTATGCTAAGATAGCAGCACAATCTACCTGAAGAAGTTTTGCACGAGAGTCGATACATGCAAAATCGATAGTTGATGCGTACACGCTTTAAAACATGACTATTCATTGTACTTTAAGTTCATGGGTATAGGTTATGCTAAGATAGCAGCACAATCTAGCGGAAGAAATTTAGTACGAGATTCGATGAATGCAAAATCAATAAGTAATGTGTACACGCTTTGAAACATGGCTATTCTTCGTACTTTAAGTTCATGTGTATAAGTTATGCTAAGATAGCAGCACAACCTAGCGGAAGAAGTTTAGTACGATATTTGTTGCATGCAAAGTCGATAGGTAATGTGTACACGCTTTGAAACATGGCTATTCTTTGTACCTTAAGGTCATGCGTATAGGTTACGCTAAGATAGCAGCACAATCTAGCGGAAGAAGTTTAGTACGAGAGTCGATGCTTGCAAAATCGATAGGTAATGTGTACACGTTTTGAGACATAGCTCTTCTTTGTTCTTTAAGTTCATGCGTCTTAGTTATGCTGAGATAGCAGCACAATCTACCTGCAGAAGTTTAGTACGAGAGTCGATACATGCAAATTCGATAGTTGATGTGTGCACGCTTTGAAACATGACTATTCATTATACTTTAAGTTCATGGGTATAGGTTATGCTAAGATAACAGCACAATCTAGCGGAAGAAATTTAGTACGATATTTGATGCATGCAAAATCAATAAGTAATGTGTACACGCTTTGAAACATGGCTATTCTTCGTACTTTAAGTTCATGTGTATAAGTTATGCAAAGATAGCACAACCTAACGGAAGAAGTTTAGTACGATATTTGTTGCATGCAAAGTCGATAGGTAATGTGTACACGCTTTGAAACATGGCTATTCTTTGTACCTTAAGGTCACGCGTATAGGTTACGCTAAGATAGCAGCACAATCTAGCGGAAGAAGTTTAGTACGAGAGTCGATGTGTGCAAAATCGATAGGTGATGTGTACACGCTTTGAAACATGGCTATTCATTGTACTTTAATTTTATGGGTATAGGTTATGCTAAGATAGCAGCACGATCTAGCGGATGAAGTTTAGTTCGATGGTCGATGCATGTAAAATCGATAGGTGATGTGTACACGCTTTGAAACATGGCAATTCATACTGCTGCTCTGTTCCCAAGACTTTTAAGCATAGCTAACCCTAATACTGCTCTTAACGACGTCGAGCTAAGGATTGATTACGTGACCGTGACGTCACGACCACGTGATCTTGTTTGGTAAACATAGCCACGTGCTTTTTTGACAGCTGTCTTCTTGACGAACCCTAACCTCACTTTGAAGGACAATAGAGCGTCGCTAACCTCACTGCTGCCATCTTTACGGCGGTAAACCTCAAGGCTGCCACCTTATGCATGTTATAGCGCGGAATTTAAAATCCAACAACAGAACATTGTTAACCTCACTCTTGCCATCTTTACGGCGGTAAACCTCAAGGCTACCACCTTATGCATGTTGTAGCGCGGAATTTAAAATCCAACAACAGAACATTGTTAACCTCACTCTTGCCATCTTTACGGCGGTAAACCTCAAGGCTACCACCTTATGCATGTTGTAGCGCGGTATTTAAAATCCAACAGAACATTGCTAAACTCTCTGCTATCATCTTGAAAAGTTCAGTGTTCCAAACACTAGTTCGAAAAACGTAACTCATCGCACCTCGGGGATTTTCCATTCCTTGTTCTGAACATGAAACCATTTACAAATAAAGATTAATTTTCTACACTTAACAAAGTACAAGCGTTCTTGCTGATAGCGATCGACGAGGTTGTTGCTCCTTTAGCCCTTTAGCCCATTAGCCCTTTAGCCCATTAGCCCTTTAGCCCTTTAGCCCATTAGCCCTTTAGCCCATTAGCCCTTTAGCCAAGGAATGTGCGGTAAGGAGGAGGAAGAGTCCTTTCATCCTTTTTGCCCTTCTGATACGATGTAACCCCTGGGTTCCATACCCTATCACGATTTTTTTTCAGCCATGTTTATGCGATAACTTGTTCGACTGATTTTTACACACAAGACGAATGATGGAAGGTAAATAATTTGAAGTTATACTTTGGCTATATCGTTTACCGAGCGAGTTAGCTGCGCAGTATGGGTACAGTGTGTTTTTGATTTTTACACTATGCAAATCATTGAAGTTGTAGTTTTGCAATATTGCTTACTGAGCGAGTTAGCTACGCGATATGTGCACAGTGTGTTTCCATAGTTTTTGATTTTACACTAAGCAAATCATCAAAATTGTACTTTTGCTCTGAACACATCAAACAATGTTCTGATCATATGTTGAGGTTAACAACATCGATTACAGTGTTCGATTCTAGTCTTGTTATGTTTCATTCTGATCTTCTTAGAACAAGGGTACCCCCTAACATGTTCTAAACACATGTTGTATTGAGTACAGTGTTCGATTCTAGTCTTGATCACTTATTTCGTGTTCTGAACACATCGATCAATGTTCTGATCACATGTTGTATCGAGTACAGTTTTCGATTCTAGTCATGATCACTTATTTTGTGTTCTGAACACATCAATCAATGTTCTGATCACATGTTGAAGTTAACAACATCGATTACAGTGTTCTATTCTAGTCTTGTTATGTTTCAATCTGATCTTCTTAGAACAAGCGTATCCCCTGACATATTCTAAACACATGATGTATTGAGTACATTGTTCGATTCTAGTCTTGATCACTTATTTTGTTTTTCTGAACGCATCAATCAATGTTCTGATCACATGTCGTATCGAGTACAGCGTTTGATTCTACTCTTCTTATGTTTCGAATGTCTAAACATGCACAATAATGTTATCGCTGCACACGCTTGCCTTCGCGATGCAGGTTTAAACTTGTTCGATATAAAGCTATGCCTTGACAAAAGAGGCGGAGGGGGAGGTAGAGAAGGAGGAGGGGGGAGGAAGAGGAAGAGGAGGAGGAGGAGGAGGAGGAGGAGAATGATAAGACCTTAACAGCCTATGTATAGTCGCCATTGTTTTTAAAGATGATAGCTGTCAAAAGAATTTTTCAAATTATCCACCACCACATTTCAGCTAAAGAGGGCAGCAGGGTGCTCTGTTGATTAAGCACATAGAATTTCAAATTGCCCTCCACCACATGCATAACAGCAGCTGTTATCTTGCGCAGTAGCCTCTAAGCTAGCTTTCTTCATAAGAGTAGCCGCCATCTTGTGCGAGCACCCCTAGGCCGTCTCATAAGGAGCTATGTATAGTCACCATTTTGTGTCTGCCATCTTGCGTAAGCATCCCTAGGACGTCTCAAGGCATCTTGTTTCTCATAAGAGCAGCCACCATCTTGTAGAAATAGATAGCTGCGAATGCCAAAGGGCTTAAGTAGGAATCGAACCGTTGATCTCATCATTAGACTATGTTTTTTCTTATTCCTGATACTACGAACCTACGTATTAGGCGGAAAAATTTTGTCCGTTTTGCTCTACGATGCATCGTTTTCGAGATATTTAACATTTTGCATTTAAGCCTCCAAATTTAATGAATCGAACCTGCACGGTACGTTATACTCTCTACCATAGCTAGACCTGATCATGTTACGAAGACTCGCTTCAATACAAGCTAAAACAGAGCAAATGCCAAAGGGCCTAAGTAGGAACCGAACCGTTGATCCCATCATTAGACTATGATTTTCTTGTTCCTCATACTGCGAACTTAGGTATTAGACAGAAAAATTTTGTCCGTTTTGCTCTACGGTGCACCGTTTTCGATATATTTAACATTTTGCATTTAAGCCCTAAATTTAATGAATCGAACTATCACGACACGTTAGCCTCTAAGCTAGCATTCTTCATAAGAGTAGCAACTATCTTGCGCAAGCACCCTTAAAGCGTCTCATAAGGAGTAATGTATAGCTGCCATCTTGTGTCCGCCATCTTGCGCAAGCATCCTTAGGGCGTCTCAAGCCATCCTGTCCAAGGACCCTTAAGCCGTCCCATAAGATCAGCCGCTATCTTGCGCAAGCATCCCTAGGGTATCTCATAAGGAGCCATGTATAACTGTCATCTTGTGCAAGCATCCCAAGGGCGTCTCATAAGAACCTGTGTATAGCAGCCATCTTGCGTAAGCACCCTTAAGGAGTCATGTATAGCCACCATCTTATGCAATTAGCGTCGAGAGAGGGCTGCTGTAGAATTTTTCTTTTTAAATTATCCGCCACCACATTTCAAAGGTATCTAGCTAAAGATGGCAGCACTGCGGATGACAGGTGACGAATTTACATCTAAAGAGGGCAGCACGGTGCTCTCTGTATTAAAGATGGCGGATGACAGCTGTCAAAAAAGCACATGGCTATGTTTACCAAACAAGAGCACGTGGAATTTGCCGCCATCACATTTCAAACTAAAGAGGGCAGCACTATGCTCTGTTGATTAAAGATGGCGGATGGTAGCTGTCGAAAAAGCACGTGAGTTTGTTTCCAAACAAGAGCACGTGGAATTTTTCAATTTGCCGCCACCACATTTCAAAGGTATCTAGCTAAAGATGGCAGCACGGTGCTCTCTTGATTAAAGATGGCGGATGATAGCTAACAGAACTTTTAAAATTGTCCGCTACTACGTGCTTAAGGTAGTAGCCATAAAGAGGGCAGCACGGTGTTCTGTGGATTAAAGATGGCGGATGACAGGTGATGAAATTGCCCGCATGATAGTAGCACAGTGCTCTGTTGATTAAAGATGGCGGATGACAGCTGCACGTGGCTTTGTTTCCAAACAAGAGCACGTGGAATTTACCACCACCACATTTCAAACTAAAGAGGGCAGCACTGTGCTCAAAGATGGCAGATGACAGCTGTCAAAAAAGCACGTGAGTTTGTTTTCAAACAAGAGCATGTGGAATTTTTCAATTTGCCGCCACCACATAGAGGGCAGCACTGTTCTCTCTGGATTAAAGATGGCTGCTTGTCGAAAAGCATTTTTCAAATTATCCGCCACCACATTTCAAAGGTAAGTAGCTAAAGAGGGCAGCACTGTGCTCTATAGATTAAAGATGGCGGATGACAGCTATCAAAAAAGCACGTAGCTGTCAAAAAGCACGTGGATTTGTTTATCTCGAGCTAGTGAGGTTAAGTTGGTACCACTAAGGTTTAGGCCCGTCAAGATGGCAGCACTGCCGATGACAGGTGACGAAAGAGGGCAGCATGGTGCTCTGTAGTTTAAAGATGGCGGATGACAGCTGTCAAAAAAGCACGTGGCTGTCAAAAAGCACGTGGCTTTGTTTATCTCGCGCTAGTTAGGTTAAGTTGGTACTACTGAGGTTTAGGCCCGTCAAGATAGCAGTACTGGGGTTAGCGATGCGTTGTTGTCGATGACAGCTGTCAAAAAGCACGTGGCTTTGTTTACAAATCTGTCGAAAAGCACGTGCCTGTCAAAAAAACACGTGGCTTTGTTTACCTCATGCTAGTTAGGTTAAGTTGGTACCACTAAGGTTTAGGCCCGTCAAGATGGTAGTACTGAGGTTTGCGATGCGTTGTTGTCGATGACAGCTGTCAAAAAGCACGTGGCTTTGTTTACAAATCTGTCAAAAAGCACGTGGCTGTCAAAAAAACACGTGGCTTGTTTACCTCATGCTAGTTAGGTTAAGTTGGTACCACTAAGGTTTAGGCCCGTCAAGATGGTAGTACTGAGGTTTGCGATGCGTTGTTGTTGATGAGAGCTGTCAAAAAGCACGTGGCTTTGTTTACAAATCTGTCAAAAAGCACGTGGCTGTCAAAAAGCACGTGGCTTTGTTTACCTCGCGCTAGTTAGGTTAAGTTGGCACTACTGAGGTTTAGGCCCGTCAAGATGGCAGTACTGAGGTTAGCGATGCGTTGTTGTCGATGACAGCTATCAAAAAGCACGTGGCTTTGTTTACAAATTCAAATTTCCCGCGGGAGGTGGAGGAGACCTCTGGGAGGCCTCTGGCTGAGGTGGAGGTGGAGGAGGCATCTGGGAGGCCTCTGGCTGAGGTGGAGGTGGAGGTGGCCACTGGGAGGCCTCTGGCTGAGGTGGAGGTGGAGGAGGCATCTGGGAGGCCTCTGGCTGAGGTGGAGGTGGAGGTGGCCACTGGGAGGCCTCTGGCTGAGGTGGAGGTGGAGGTGGCCACTGGGAGCCTGAGGTGGAGGTGGCCGCCGAACCCGCTTATTATACTACTTCTGGGGGTGGCAGCTAATCACACTAACCACTACACCACAGAGGCGGACTCTAAAAGTTCTCAGGAGGTCTATCCTCATTTTGAGACATCATCTACAGGCTACTCATCCGAATAAAATTACTGGCCTCAAGTCCGAAACAGGCTTAAATAATAAGTTTTGGAGCAATTATTTTTCAAGTTTTTCTTATAACTTTTTAAATGTTTTTGTAGCTGTAAACTTCATTAATTGTTGTTTAGAATTGTTTACATTTGTAGACGTAACTTCACATTTATTTTCATTTAGCAGCGTACAATGATTCGTAGTTTTCTTTGTTAAAAAAACAAAAGATCCCACTCTTGACGTACGTTTCTTTGCTTATTTCAAAGCCATCGAAAACAAAACTAAGGAGTAACAAGAATCAAAGAGGTTACACTAACTGATCTCACACAACAATGCATGTTATGCTTCGCAAAGAAGTTGATGGAGTTCTTACCTTAATGTCATCCATGTGTTTAGTTCCTTTCTGAATCATTATCAGGTACTGTAAAGAAGGGAAAAGTTCATGCATACACTGTCTACAGTTTACAATATTCGGATTAGCTCCGTCGCAATCGCATTCGATGTGATTTTCACTTCGCTGCTTGTAATGTCGTCGACAACGTCTGCATGAAGCTACATCGATTGACATCTTACTGTGGAGAGGTAGGATATCCCAAAAATCATCTTACGAAAGTAGCAGCGTACGTAGATAAAAATCCTGGAGGTAAACATTGAATCAGATGTTCTGGCATCTGATATAAGGTTCTATGTTTATAGAGCATCTTAATAGCCTCACTTACTTGAGTGAGGTAAATAAGATGCAGCGTTTTAGTTTCGCTGGTAGGCGAACAGCATGCACATTCACAGTTTTGTTTGTTATCAAGACGATTGTCTGTAACCGTCTAGTCTTTTTTTTCTTTCCGTTCCACAGTGTACGGTGTAGAAGCACACGCTAATGATCCTGATAATGAGCTATCCTTATTTATAGTCTTGTAACAATATTCGTTAGTGGATGGTAAGTGACATCACTCATCCCCCTGTGGGTGGGGGCGGTAGAATAACACCCACGGTATCCCCTGCCTGTCGTAAGAGGCGACTAAAAGGGGCCCTAGGGGCTCTGAACTTTGGAGCGTGGGTTGGCGACCACGGGGCCCTTAGCTGAGTCCTGGCATTGCTTCCACTTACTTGTGCCAGGCTCCTCACATTCATCTATCCTATCCGACCTCCCTTGGTCAACTCTTGTTCTTTTCCGACCCCGACGGTATTACGTATGGAGGCCTAGGGAGTCTTTCATTTTCACGCCCTTCGTGGCCCTTGTCTTCCTTTGGCCGATACCTTCATTTTTTGAAGTGTCGGACCCCTTCCATTTTTCCCTCTGATTAGTGTTATATACAGGATGGTTGCCCAGTTGTACTTCCTCTTAAAACAATAATCACCACCTCCACCATCTGACATCACTTATATGAATAATAAGACAATAGGCTGTTGTGTTAGCAGGAATATTTTCAGATGTTTCAAATTCTAAACGAATATCGACAGGAGATTATTGTATTGATTCTTTATGATGAGAGCAGTCTATAACTACAATCGGTGCTTTATTTTTAAATTCTTCAGGTGAAAATGGAGGACGATCTTCTTTCTGATAATACGATGATTGGAATTTACAAAACATATCATAGAGCAAACCAATTTTTTTTTCAAAATTAATGTCCATGTTTTCGTAGGGATACGTAATTCCGTTGAGATATCTATATATAAAAAATAAGAATTTTGTCTGTACATTGATCAGAATTTTAGAAGGATGGTATTTCTGTATCGGTCGTGTCCAAAGTAGCAAGGAAGTGCACTTTTTAATTTTCCGTAATGTCTGTCTGTCTGTCTGTCTGTCTGTCTGTCTGTCTGTCTGTCTGTCTGTCTGTCTGTCTGTCTGTCTGTCTGTCTGTCTGTCTGTCTGTCTGTCTGTCTGTCTGTCTGTCTGTCTGTACATGCATCACGAGAAAAAGGCTGAAGAGAATTTAATGAAAATCGGTATATTAAATCGGGAAATAAGTCGCTAAAATCTAGGCCATAAATAATCTTATTCAATCTGAGAGAAATGGTAGTTTAGTGGAAGGCCTAAAATTTAATTATCAAATATTTATGTTATTAGTAGTTCTATCTTAATGAAAATCGATATGAAAAGTGAGGAAATACGTCGCTACAATCTAGGTTATAAATAATCTTATTCACGCTGAAAGAAACGGTAGTTTAGGGGAAGGCCTACATTTAAAATCTCAATTTTTTATGTTCTTATTGGTCCTATCTTAATAAAAATCGGAATGAAAAGTCGAGAAACAAGTCGCTAATATCTAGGCCATAAATAATTTTATTAACGCTGAGTTGAATGGTAGTTCAGGGAAGGCCTAAAATTTAATTCTCAAATATTTGTGTTATTAGTGGTCCTATCGACAAATACTACATTACTGAGGTTATATATTATTGAATTATTTATGTCTTATACATTGTTACCGTACCGGCTATGATAACAGAGATATTCATGAATTTGGACCTTTGTGTCTAAGTCCATATCAGCGCCAAGTCACGAGAAAATGGGTAGACAGAATTCAATGAAAGTCGTTATGTACAGTCGGGGAATAAGGAACTACAGTCTTCGCTATAAATAATTTCGTAAGACGCCCTAATATCACAGAGTCGAAAGAAATCTAAATGTGAAGGCCTACATACAATACAGAAAGCTCATAACATTGAATAACAATAACATTACATTGACTATTGTTTGTTGTGATGTGCTTTGTGTCTTCTGTTGTCAGCCATGTCTGATAGATGGGATTACTGCTGTATACCGAGTATTTTTTATTTGCTTTACGTCACACTGACACACATAGATATTATGGCGACGATGGGATAGGAAAGGGCTAGGAGTGGAAAGGAAGCGGCCCTGGCGTTAATTACGCTACACCCTCGTGTGAAAGTGGGAGACCACGGAAAACCATCCAAGGGCTGTCGACAGTGGTTTTCGAACCCACTACCTCCCGAATGCAAACTCACAGCTGCGCGCCCCTAACCACACGGCCAACTCTCTCGGTCGTACTGAGTATAACAGCCTGCCTGAATATTGGCGGGAAGTAGCCGGAGAGTTAGATAACTTTCTTCTCAAGCATGCCATTCCTCTGGTTCATACATTTCCTGATACTACTGGTACGTAACAAACTGGTTCATCATAGCATTCGATCTATTCAATCCCTACCTTGAGGCACTGATTGGAATGAGCAGTGTGCATATTTAATGGAACAATGGCAGAGGAGTGTTCACGGCTGTCTGCGGCCTGGTCATACCAGCACTGGAACTTTGGACTGTTAGATCGGCATCGTAGTACTGTTGGTTAAAAGTGAGAAAATGTGCGGTTTTTCATTTGAGCGAGTATTTTATATGATAACATTGCTTTTAATCCCTACATTCCTACTGACGCTTTTGTAATGGCCTAAGTTAACTAACTATACTTAGGAAAACCAGTCTTTCTTAGAATCCCGTAGCGAAGCACGGGTACATCAGCTAGTAGTCTAATATTTCTTAATTTACAGTGATCAAACCCTGGGCTATCATTTCTATGGTTGAATTTACGATGGTTTTGAAATCCACAAATAATATACAAGGCCTTTTAGTAAAACGTGACGTTTTAACAGCCCAGCTATGCTTGTTTGTAGGTGGTAACAAAGGATACTCATGCAGCTCCCAACTTCGAAAATGTATAGGTAATGGTGTATCATTTTCTGCCATCTTGAGCAATCGAAGTTTTTCTCGATCAGGTAATGTTACATGTGGAATCCTCCTCAATATACGATGAAGAGTAATTTTCGGTGGTGAATCTGCTGCTTTAAGAGAACTGTAATCACTTCGATCACGGATCAGAATTAGCTCTTGTTTTACGTTGATTATAATACTTCTAAAATCATCAGCAAAGCCGAGAATACGTTTTATTGGTAACATATTAGAAAAAGTACCGTCCTGATTAATCACCCAGTTGTTATTAGCTTTCGGACAACATCCTGCCATCCGTAAAATCACTATAAGAAGGGCAGAGTTTCATTGCACTTGTAATAGTACCAACATTCTCCGATCTATTTCCACATTGCTTACTTCACAACGCGCTTCAGAAAAGAGAAATGCTAGACCATGGTTGTTAAATTGAGATGTACTTGGTCCACTTCCATCTGCCTTATCTAAGTTTTCGTGTGGTAGGTTTTATTAATCTTGCTGATTAATGATAAAGCGAATTTCATCACTGTTATTGAGTTCAACCGTAAAAGGTTGATAAGAATGAAGCTCAGTTCGTACTAAACCTTCATGAGTTTCTACTGTGTTCATAACGTCTAGCATTTCTTCTATTTTGTTCTAGTAGCGCATAACCTAAATTTAAGAGAATCTGATTATGGTCATCTGTTAACTCGTTGAGGCTTTGCAAACACGTAGTATGTCTCCTGAATGTACACCGTGTTTTATAGATTTTTCATGATGGTTTAAGATGAAGTTTGTAAACTAGGTACGTGTGTCGATCTAAGTTAATGAGCTGATTATATTTATTCTTAAATTTAAGAGTGATGTTACTAGTGTTTTACAGACACGGGATGATAAAGAATTACTGAGAGTTTCTCACGAATGGTATAACCACTTTCCTCTGTAATAATAAAGTCGTGGAGGATGTGTGAAATTTGTTGATTACTATACAAATCTGTAATAATATTACAAGTGATGTTTACGTGATGATCATCGAAGGGTGTTGTGGGTTGGTCAGACTTATAACGTACGTTCGGTATGAGCTCTCTTGGTTAAAATCCAAGCAATAGTCCAATCCAGGTTGTGATTTGATGTCAATCTTGAATGAAGACTCAATAACACATTTATGTGTGATGTTGCTCACAGTAACTGAGAATTTTTAATTATTATTGCTAAAACTCTCATCATTAAACTGTTCAATTAATGTACTTCCCACCGACTAGCTCAGAGACAGGCGGTCTCTCGCACGAACCCGGATGCTAATAAAACTGTCGTTAATCTATCCAAGAAATCCTTGGACGAGAACCAAACAGCAGTTCTAGCTAGGGGTCTTAATTTCGCTGTCGCTCCCTCTAAAATTCCCAATGAGGAGTTAATTACTTCCGTTGAGACGGCCATCTACAAACTACCTACGGATGAGGCTGAGGAGTTAAGACAGAAATATGTGAGACTCATAAGGTCCGCTGTTGAACCCGCGCCCAATTTAACAAGAGGCGAAAGGAGAACTCTGAAGGAACTGACCATTCTCTCAGCTGATAAGGGTAATGCGACAGTGGTTATGGACACTGAAGAGTATAAGATCTCGGCTATATTGTCAGAGCCTGTTTACAGAATGAGCTCATGTGACCTCACCACTCGTGTGTCCAATGCCAACGTGAAGCTCTTAAGGAAATCTTTAATTCCAAAAGAGGAGGCTAAACATCTGTCCCCGGGGGATGCAGTGCCACCTAGATTAAATGGACTGCCTAAGATCAATAAAAAGGATGTTCCCCTCAGACCTATTGGTAGTGCGATAGGTTCTCCTATGTATGCTCTGGCTAAATACCTAAGCAAATTGCTTCAGCCACACATAGGGGTACTGAATCATACGCCAGGGACTCTCGGTATTTCGTCAATAAGCTGTTATCCATAACCCTTCAACCGAATGCACTTTTGGTGAGTTTCGATGTGGAGTCCTTGTTCACTAAAGTGTCGATTGACTCGGTCATGTCACTCATTGAGCACCTGTTCCATAAGGGCATTGCTAAGCTATTTTACCACTGCATGACTTCCCGCTATTTCTTGTGGGGTGGGAATGTTTACGAACAGATGGACAGAGTAACTATGGGAAGTCCACTTTCGCCCGTAGTGGCTAATTTTTTTATGGAGCATTTTGAGGAGGAGGCTATTGCTTTGGCGCTCGTCAAACATCTGATATGGTGTAGGTATGTTGATGATGCATTTGTGGTCTGGACAGAAGGTCCTGAGAAACTTCATCTATTTCTAAACCGCCAAAATCAGCAACATCCTTCAATTAAATTCACTATGGAGATGGAGTCGGAAGGACGCCTTCCTTTCTTGAATGTCCTAGTAAGAAAGAAACCGGATGGCTCCTTAGGACATACCGTCTATCGTAAGCCTTCCCACACAAATCGCTACCTTCATGCAGGTTCTCACCACCATCCAGCACAAAAACAAGGCATTCTCACGACACTCGCCAAGAGGGCGAGACGAATTTGTGAGCATTCAAATATCCAGGTGGAGATGGACAGGCTCAAAGTCACGTTCAAGGGTAATGGTTACAGCGATTTGCAGACTCATAGAGCCCTGCAACCCAGAGAAACGACCAAGTAAAGCTCACAGAAGGAAGAAGTGAAGGGAACTGCCTAGTTGCCTTACATTCACAACAACACAGATTGAATTGCCAAGGTCCTCCGCAAACACAATATAAAAACCGTGTTTGGTACCGCCACTAAAATTGTTCACAGTCTGAGTAAAACCAAGGACAAGTTGTCCCCACTTTTACATCCTGGGTTATACGAAATTCCCTGTATTTTCGGTAAGGTATTCGTCGGCCAAACATGCCGGCCAATTGATACCCCTATCAAGGAACATGAACTAATATTCGTCTCAACCAGCCAGACAAATCGGCAATAGCTGAGCACGGCTCTATTGTCGGGTCATGATGTCATGTTCCAAGATGCTCCAATTGGGAACATGCATCATTTTCAAAAATATTTTTTTTGAAAAGTACACTAATGAAATAGTACGTAAACGTATTACATTGTGGTATGTTGCCTTGTTTTCTACCATTAAAAAAATATTTAATAGTGCCTTTCCGCAAGGCGAGTGAAACGGCCTCTGACGTAAGCGGCGCGCTGTGACGTCACGATCCAGTACCGCATGGAGCTCTACCAGCCGTTGTGCATCAGCCGTTGCTAAAAGCCGATTGTTTATTATTCATGATCGCGAATAACTTCGATATGACAGAAGAAAGGTTCAAAACAGCACAGTCAGACAATCTACCATGTGTAGATGTCATCATTCTTGAAAAATGTGACTTTTGTGGCCGCAGAAATTCGCGGATAACAAGCAAGTTTGTAAGTGGCGTCTTTTATATACGTGCAATGTACTGTAAACCATAGTATTAGGATAACAACGAACCTGGATAGATATCACATCACTTTCAACATTTCCTTCTAGACTGATTCCCCTATTAAAGAATAACATTACTAATGCTGAAAGCCCGAAAATGTAAAGTAAGAAATCGGATTTCAGCACTAACATAAACATATAGGTAGCATTATAGTACTAGTCCGCTTCTGTGGTGTAGTGGTTAATGTGTGCCACTCCCGGAGGCCCGGTTTCGATTCCCGGCTCTGCCATGAAAGTTGAAAACAAATAGTACGAGGGCTGGAACGGGGTCTACTCAGCCTCGGGAGGTCAACTGAGTAGAAGGGTTTCGAATCCCACCTCAGCCATCCTCGAAGTGGTTTTTCGTATTTTCCTACTTCTCCTCCAGGCACCTAAGGACACGGCCGTTTCCTTCCCTCTTCCTTGTCTATCCCTTCCGATCCTCCCATCCTCCAACAAGACCCCTGTTGAGCATAACAGGTGAGGCCCCCTGGGCGAGGTAATGGCCCTACTCACCAGTTGTATCACCATACTCAAAGTCTCACGTTCCAGGACAGTGCCCTTGAAGAGGTAGAGGTGAAATCCCTCGCTGAGTCCGAGAGAAAACCAACCCTGAAGGATAAACTGATAAAGAAAGAAAGAAGGAAAGAAAGAAAGATCATAGTACTATAGGGCTATAATCTATCATTCCCAAAAATATATATATATTTATGGTTGGGACAACTGGCCTACCCACTTCCGGGGCCCATGAAAGAGAATTAAATATCTTTGTGGAGGGAAAAAGTTAAACATGATAAAGGTAAATATGACTTCATCTAGTTTTCACAAGTCGGGCTGAGTGGTTCAGACTGTTGAGGTGCTGGCCTTCTGACCCCAACTTGGCAGGTTCGATCCTGGTTCAGTCCGGTGGTAGTTGAAGGTGCTCAAATACGTCAGCCTCGTGTCGGTAGATTTACTGGCACGTAAAATAACTCCTGCAGGACTAAATTCCTGCACATCGGCGTCTCCGAAAATCGTAGAAGTAGTTAGCGGGGCGTGAAGCCAGTAACATTAATTACATTTGGCTTTTAACAAGCTGAGCAGATCAGGAAAGAAAAGTGTCCTGGTGACATTTTAGTCGCTCAATACAGGAATGTCTTTGGGTGCTGTGACTTTTTTTTTTTTTGCTGTTTGCTTTACGTCACACCGTCACATAATGGCGACGATGGGACAGGAAAGGCCTAGGAATGGGAACAAAGCGGCCGTGGCCTTAGGTACAGCCTCAGCATTTGCCTGGTGTGAAAATGGGAAACCACGGAAAACCATCTTCAGGGCTGCCGGCAGTGGGGTTCAAAACCCACTATCTCCCGGATGCGAGCTCACAGCTGCGCGCTCCTAACCGCACGGCCAACTCGCGCGGTATTTTTACCCTTCGGTTTATTGACTTGGCTTGTATAACCTAAAACTTGGGCTAAGTTGGATTATATTTTAAACACCTACATCACTATTTTCACCTGTGTGCAATTATGTTATTTATTTCATTAATATTATGATAATTATTATAATTGAGCATTGTTAACTTATAAGACTCCAACAGACAAGCATTGGTTTTGTGTAGAGTTATACATTTGTTAAATTCACGTCGTTTCTTTTCATGCTGTACACGCCTATTCTTTGTTACATTATAGGGTATTTAGATATAGCCTAAATTTCTTTACCAATTAAGCTCTTCAATAAAGACATACATAACTGTCCCATGCCAAGATATATTGGTAGAATTAGAGCTGTCAAAATGGTTCATAACCCCTTTGATTTATTATCTTGACATGGATCACCCAAAACATAGGTTAGGTTTGGAGAATACTTTAATGATCAGCATTATTTAATGCACCGTTTATTAATTTCATATTCCAAGATGTAATTGAAGCATTTAAATAAAGCATCATACATTAAAATTTAAAGTTTTACCACTAGAACAGCTGACATGGAAAAGTGATTTGAAAATTCAAACAAATTCATCTTACGTTAAAATCTTCAAAAAAAGTAAACTGTAGACTTTTCCGATATATCACCAGCATTTATCCAGCTCGCCAATATCCATTTCTCCCTAGTTTTAGCGTCTTTGGAACGTTTATAAACAATTTGTTTGGGATGGTATGCGATGTGCTATTGCACATCGGAACTCTACATCATTTATAAGTTTTCTGCCTCACTGTCTGCGCAGGATTCATTTTAAGTCTAAAATATACCACTCAGATTATTATCCAATGTATAGACCTCGAATTTAACCATACTAGACACTAACGTAAAGTAGAAATACGCGAAGTGTATCCTGCTTCTCACAGCACACTACGTGTTATTTCGTCTGCTAATTCAGTCAACCTGTACGATGACGTCAGGCCAATGAGATCGCGTACTTGCGTGACGTGACATTTTCGTAGATTTTTATCATGTTTGGAGTTATTATTTGTACATTCTGATCACATTTTTGAATTCTGCATGCAATTTTGTATCAGATTAGCATATTTTTAATTAAAACCCCGGATCATGCATGTTCCCTATTCCTACCCACACTAGACACTACAGGTCTAGTGTCTACGGGAAGCTGTGGAAATACATAGAAATCCCAATAATTTCAACAGAGACACTGGCTATCAATTGCCAGCCATTAAAGTTTTACGTAGGTAGTTTCCTTCCCTGTCCCTTCACTACTGTTATTTCGTCTCGGTGTTTTCCAAATTCGTACGTTCCTCATCGCCAGATGTTTCATTCCAGGCTTGTGTCAATGTCATACACCTATCAGTGTCACATGTTACGTACACGTTATGTGACCCCTTTAGACTGATTCTGATGGTTCTGTCAGTTTCCGCTTCGAGCCATCTGGTGGCGAATGAACGTACCATTTTCACTTCTATTATAACTTCTAAATTTCAAAAGCTCATTGTTTAAGAAGCCTTTCCCGTGGACAGTCGAGAATTTCTTCTGATGACGCAGGGCACAGTTCTCTGCGAAACGTTAAGAATTTCACCTTATTTTCTTGACACGGCATAAGCCCAAAAGCCTATACAGTATCATGTCTATAAGTACGGGCCGTGAAAGCATCAATGGCAACTTTCAATGTAGTCCTGAATATCGTCTACTGAATAATTGCCTAACGGTAGCGTTAGCATATGCTCATCGTAATAGAACTTGTTTACGCCATCACGCACATTATAGATTTTACTGTAGCTTTCAAACGACACAAGTCCAAGACTATGTGGCTGATGGCCGAGTTCGATCGGTGGTGTAAAGTAGACGGTTGTTTCAGGTCTTTCTCCGCGTACAGCGAACGCTCTTACATCGTTGGTCATCACGCGCACACTGATGTTCTTTGTCTACAGCCTGGGTTTGATATAAGAACATAAGACATAATCATCCGCACATGCGTGTATTGAATTTTTGCAAACGGTTTTTATTGTAAACAATGTCTGCACTGCTTCCGAAATAACGTATGAGCTCAAATGGAGGAAGTATGTCCCCATAGCTATCGAAATACCATACTTTAGATTTACGTTTTACGTAGGCAACGTAATGAGTTCCAGGTCCGCGACTGTTGTGTAAGTTAATTACAACACTTTCACGTGGGCATGCTGGTAGTTGATCGCCCATATACACACCTTGAAAATAATGAATTCATAGTTGTATAGCAAACGTAAAATCTTCCTCGTGGGTTAGAGCTCGATGTAGCAGTGCATTCAGTAGACGTTTTTTGTGATATGTTTTGAATGGCGCTAGTTTCATGTGTACGCCTTTGCCTCGTAATGCAATTGCCTCCATTGTCTTGTTATGGCGTTCACTTCCTTTCAACTGCTACTTCGCTTCTTCTACAGTCTTTACAGTTCTTGCTACAGCACTAGCACCACCAAGCAAAGACCCTAAAGCTGCTAGTCCAGCAAACAGCGCAGGAAGAAATCCTCCTCGTTTTGGTACAGGAATAATTTATGCACGTTTACAAAAATTGCTCTGCACTTTGGAAAAATTCTCGCACTTGCTGCGCGTAGTGCCTTATTAGTGGCTACTCGCGGATTGTATTCCCCTCGAGTAGCTTTTCGTGCAGCCTTTTCAACTTCTTTCCATCCAACTGTTTTAGTTATATTCTTCATAATCTGTGGATATCGTTGTTTCACCATTCTGTACACGACTTTACTCGTCAAGAGCGTTTTATGAACTGACAGTTACTTGTTGTTTCGTTTAATATATATTACTATGGGCTACTCAATTATTCATTTGCCATGAAGATTATAAAGCAGCAAGACATACTACCTGTTGTGACATAGCGCCACATCTCTTACCTAGTTCTGGTACAACTAAATAAAGGCGTCATGGAACGTGGTTTTCATTTTACTATTCGATGTATTATAACTGGCCATCGGGATGCGGGAAGACAAATCTTTTACTCACACTGATCACCTCTTTAAAAGGTACACGCTTCGAGAATATTTACGTTTTCTCAACGTCACTCTATCAACCACTATATACTATTATACAAATTGTAATGCACGATCTAGTTAAAGATGGATTGAAATATTTTCAATTTAATCCACATGAGCAAGTACCATCACCGGATGATGTGCTTCCCAATTTTCTTATAATCTTTGACAATGTCGCAGCAAAGCTGCAAAACGGCATTCGTACATACTTTAGTATGGGACGACATAAATATGTAGTTTGCATCTATTTATGTCAAACCTATTCTCGTGTGCCTAACCTATGACGATCATGTTAACACTGATATGACATTCAATGACTTTAAACGTATATGTGATACATGCTGGTCATCACATCGTTACGGCTTTTTAGTTATTGATAAAGGAAGTAATATCCATTATTGACGATATCGCATGGGTTTTGATTTTTTTATATGCATTTACACAGAGTTACAGTCGCCACTTGATCAAAAACCACCATCATGTCAACATCCAGCAAAGAGATTACAAAACATATAATCCGTGCCCGAAACAGTATTCGACGAAAATTCAAAGTGCTTAAACGTATTCAAGCAGGCATTAAAGAAATTTTTATTCTACTTCATTGCCCCAGTCTACTACAAGTTTTGTTTCTATGCAATCATCTTATAATAAACAGAAGCATGGACAAGAAGAGCATGAAGAAGAAGAGAAGAGGGATGAGGAAGAGGAGAATCAGGGTAGGGATGAAGAAGAGGATGAGGAAGAAGAACTTAACGATGCTTCACCATCTAAGCATGTTAAGTTTTTAATTACAGATGTTATTGCTGAAACACCTAGTACATCAACACAAGGTCTACCTTCTTTGTCTGAGGTTATGATCACACCAGAGTATTGTAATCAGTTTAAGACTTTTATTCGAAATACCTATGGATCTCTCTTTACTCCTTACATAGAAACATTATTCAAAATACCTATGGATCTCTCTTTGCTCTTTATATAGAAAAACTCTTTACAGGACAAACTGACACAACCTACGGTATTCGCTATGAAGACGACTGTTTCTGAATAGGTAATGCAAATGTTAATATTAATAGCAACAGACTCATCGTAAAAGGTGTTACCTATAAACCTACTACTTATAACTTTTTTTCTCACGAATACCTGACAAGGATATAATTTTACAAGATGATCTTAAAAAATATAAAGCAATACTTTTTGCTACTGACGACGTAATTAAAAGAGGACAGAAGGTGTAAATGCAAATAAGTGTCATATGTATCGAAAGTTTATTTTTAAGCTTTTTCCGTCATATCAACCAACTGCACGTGGTATTAATGTTATCTAGAAGCCTTTGTTGCCGTACGTAGACGTAAAATATTGCAATGACCCTAACTTACTCGTACAACGATTACAACTTCTAAAAGCTTCGCAAGATGCTGGTCAGACAGGTCACGAATAAGAAATTCTAGAAATAGAGAGAGAGAGAATTATGTCATGCGGGTATTATCACTGCCTTCGTAATATACGGGCCGTACTTTAGGAAGTGCGCCAAGCCCATCAACTGATCAACTGAGGCGAGCTAAGCGAATGTTACAAACTGTACTTGTGAATGTAATCCATAAGGATTGGGAGAATTCTTTGGATTACTGGGACTGTTGAAATACAGAACTTTGTATTTAAGTGCATTGCATGTTTGTTCTTTAAATTTATCACATCAGGATTTACGTAAACAGCTGTTATTAAGAAAATGAGACCTCATAGTTCAGGTTAGGTATGGTATATTCACGTGGTGAGTAATACCAATTCAAGGGACGTAATACTACTCGTGGATTTATTAATTTAATTGTTTTTGCGGAAATATGTCTTGCGAATTTAAATACAGTGTGTGAAAATTCGCAGTCGCTACAATGCTAAGAACTTGTGCGTACCACGGCGAAAATACAACTATACAGGTAAATATATACTAATATTTTTAATTTTCTTCATATGAGGGGAAGTTACCGCACCTTTATGAAAAACGAAAATCCCAACCGAAAGTGTAGGCTACCTGTTACGAAGAATAAAGGAGTATGTTTCATTCGTTTTTCCCTAGCTGATGATGAGTTCTGCTTTTGACTTTCTTGTTACACAGATTTACAGCAGGGCTTTTTATTGTTAGTACAGAACAAGCATGAAATTGGACAGTAACCAATCGAACCTACACACGGTTATTTCTTGGGTTAATGATTTTGAGTATCCACTGCCTTTTCTTTCCAAAATTAATGGAAGTAAAAACAAAACCCAGTCTAATAATGTACAACTAAATACTATTTATAAAACCTAACCTGCTAAATAATTTTAGCATTCTTACGCATACATTTTAAAATTTTAAAAATTAAACTATTGCTGGTAGATAACAATAAGATGTTGGGAGCAATACACCTTAAAAATTAAGTAATTAATACGTACCGTAAGTAATAATTAAGAAATTATTCCTCGGCAATTTCGGTGAATGTGGGAAGTTACTAACAGATCTTTCTGGTCAGTGCATTAATATTCGGGAAAACGTGGGCTATTCCTAAACAAAAAAATGATACAAATGTTCGTGTTGAAGAAAGGGTCTCGAGAATGTCTTCGATGGGAGTATTCGAGACCAAAATGTCGAAGTATTCGATTCTTACAAGTTCTCGAGATATCTCGAGTCCTGATAAAAGTATTAAAATACTTCCGCTCGAGGTATTCAGTAATGATTATCCCAAAGCGAGACCACATTGGTCTCTCTTTATGCAGTATCCGAGAACAGTGAGGATAAAAGCGCCATCTCGGAACGTAACTCAGAACTACCTCTGTATTCATCACCGCTGTCTCAATCTCTATAAAAATAAATGACGCACATTTTCTGGAAAATGCACTTAAGGAGGTGAACATTTTTTAAAAAGCGGGTGATATTTTAAAACGAGTGTCTTCTCTTCTACCGGTTTTCCCACACCTGTGGGGTAGTGGGTGCGAACTGTGCCGCACATGTGGATTTGACGCCAACCCTCTGTGTGGGGATGTAATTACTATTGCGTATTCCTGTTGTGTATGGTAATGTGGGGTGTTGAATGAACATGACGAGGAGAGTGTTGGGACAAACACAAAAAACCTGTCCTCGAGCCAAAAGAATTATTCACGCGCGATTAAAATATCCGACCCAGCCCGGAATCTAAACCGGAACTCTGTGAACCGAAGGCCTCAATGATGAACTCTCAACCAAGAAGTGGGGCAGTTTTTAAAATTAGTATATCTACAGTGTATCCCAAAAACTTAACACGTTACAGGCGTGAAAATTAGTATTTGTAATCTCCTCTAGAAATAAAGAACCCCCTCCCCTTTTTTTTACTGTTTCTCACATGTAGAGTTCCAGATTTAGCTCTGCCAGTAGCTTGGTCATTTAACCCCCAAAATGCAATGCCACAAACATTGTTTACAAAGAGGTTCTGGCGTAAATGAAATGCAATTTTTCGGCGAGTTTTTATACTTTAGGGTTTTTCAGATAATGTCTTAGTGCAGTACGGAGGAACAATTAATTTTTATCAACTTACGAAATCCTCGCGAGCGGAGTCATGGGTAACAGCTAGTGATGGGGTAAAGAGAGTAATGCACATCATACGAGTATTTACCTAATATGTATTCGAAAGCTTCTCTCAAGCGGAAGAACGAGAAGTTCTAGATGTATTCGAATGCTTCTCTGAGACAGAAAAAACAAGATTCTCTAATAGAATCTTACTGATTCAGCTAATGCGCTAGTATCAAGTTGTATTGATGGTTATAGGTCACTATCGTAAAGCAAATCACTTACAATCAATATTGTTCGCTTTCTTCATACTTCCTATAAGGGGAAAAAAAAGTATTTTATTTAATTTTTATTTTATTGCGACGATGGGATAGGAAACGTCTAGGAGCGGGAGGGAAGTGGTCGTGGCCTTAATTAAGGTACTGCCCCAGGATTTTCCTGGTGTGAAAATGGGAAACCACGGAAAACCATCTTCAGGCCTGACGACAGTGGGATTCGAACCAACTCTCTCCCGAATGCAAACTGATAGCTTCGTGCCCTGGCCCACTCGGCCAGTCTCTCTCTCGATGATGATGATGATGATTGTTGTTTTAAAGGGCTTAACATCTAGGTCATCGTCCCCTGATGGTACGAAATGAGACGAAATGCAATGACAAAATAAAAATCCAAAATCCTTCACTGACCATACTTCAAAGTGTGAGGACGAAAAATGAACGGATGGATATGAAGTTAAAACAATCAGTAGAGACGACCCGCAATGCTTCAGTCTCAGAAACTGACGTAAAACAATAGTAATACTGACCAAGGGACTGCTTTTAGAGCTCAGTACTGAATTGATGATGCTTGCAAGCTAAAGGGGTCCAAAATATAGGTCATCGGCCTCTTATAATGGTACTTATCGCTTGGAAAGTAGAACCATGGTATTTGACATGGTGCGGTACTAATCAAAAGTATCGTAGACTCGCGGTATTCCACACATTATGGTACTACCCACAGGTAAGAAATTCGCACATGTAATACAGTACAGACCTATGGTGTTTCACACATAGCGGCGCCATTTACAGGCAACGCAAACCTAGGGTTTTCTTCACGTAAGTGTACTAACCACAGGGACTCGTACTATCCCGTGCTGTTCCTTATATAGTGGGTACTAATCATAGGCAAGCCAGAACCCTGGTGTCGCTCATATAGTGCTACTAATCACAGGTACCGTAAAAGCTTGACCGCACGGTGCTCCTGATTGCTACTAATCAAAAACTTATTTGGTACCTAACATAGTGGTACTACGCGCAAGTAACAGCGACCCATGGTGTTCCCCGCGTGGTGGTACTAATCACAAGTAGTTTCATGGTTCTAATTCAATCATCGCTTGGTCACCCCTTTTAGTTGCCTCTTACGACAGGCAGGGGATACCGTGGGTGTATTCTTCGTTTGCGTCCCCCACCCACAGGGGGTAGTGTGTTTGGTCCGCGAGAGATATTTTATTTCACTCAAGTCCGCCGGCTAGCCGGTTAGGACCCCCTATCTACCACCTGGGACGCGCCACGTAGGAGTATCACCTCTCCCCCTGCTACGCCAGCGTAGTAGGTTCGTGGGCCAGTGTCTCGGTGAAATAAAATGTTTAACACAATTGATATGTAATATATACATAACACATGAATGAAAATACACATTTTGACAACAACCAATGGCGTAATATCAAATTTATATAAAATAGCTGCAATTTCAAATTTCTTAATTGTTAGTCAAATAATATATTCACCATACAAAACTAGCCTTTATTAAAGCGCTTCCTGGACACTAATTGTTCTTGATGTCCAGAGCTTGCTTACATTTCAGTTACTCGAGTAATGTAAGATTCGAGAACTTGGTTTCGAATGCAAGTTTCGATTCTTGAATGTTCTCGGATGCATAGTAATCGATTCTGGAAAGTATTCGATTCTGCTCATCACTAGTGCCAGAAGTTTCAATGAAAAGAAAAACAAGAACGCTACTGTATTTATGGCCGTCTAGAGTTATGGAGGTAAACTATATTATTATTATTATTATTATTATTATTATTATTATTATTATTATTATTATTATTGTATGTTCAGTCTTCAGCCCTAAGGCTGGCTGGATCCTCAACAGCTCCGCCATCAGCTGTCATAGATGGCCTAGGCATTACTGAAGAGGCGCACTAGGGAAATGAGGTGCGAGATAGTTTCCTGTTGCTTTCCTCACCGAGCCAGAAGTTGCTATTACATATCAGTCTGCCAAGCCCACTGAAATGCATGCACCAACCGACCCTATGAGCATCATTTTCACACCGTTCATAGCAGGGACTGGCTGCAGAAGTAATGGCATTACTAGCATCGCTCATACCTCGGTCATTTTCATATTGTCAAAGCCAAAGATAAGACAGAGACAGATCAATGAAAGTAACAAAATTGCTCTAGCCCATACCAGAAAACATAGCGCACTGTAAACACTAGGTCCTGCCAGCAAAGGCACGTTTGTTGTCTCCATATTTGTAATAATGCATAATAATTATGTGTTGGGTAGTTTGACGAGTAAAACACTCAAGTTTTGACCGCGTAGATCGCACTACAAACCAATTTCTCCTAAAATTACATAGACCTGACTTACGAATTACGATGCGATTCCAGGTGTTAGTGATTTCACCTCTTAAATTAATACAACATTTGTGAATATTCCATTATTACAAGGTACAGACGTATCAAGTCTTTGCATTGCACGGGTCGGACGGAGGAAACAGTTCGCCTCTTTGCGTGGCGTCATGGAGGTACAGTACGGCCTGTAGATCACGAAAGCAATGGTATTATTCAGTAATGGCTCGTCAAGGTAAGACCTCGCCTGTAAAGATAACCATCGCACGCGAGTTACATAAAACAGCACGTCGCACTTACAGCCTGGACCGAGCTCGATAGCTGCAGTCGCTTAAGTGCGGCCAGTATCCAGTAATCGGGAGATAGTGGGTTCGAGCCCCACTGTCGGCGGCCCTGAAGATGGTTTTCCGTGGTTTCCCATTTTCACACCAGGCAAATGCCGGGGCTGTACCTTAATTAAGGCCACGGTCGCTTCCTTCCAATTCCTAGGCCTTTCCTCTCCCGTCGTCGCCGTAAGACATATCTGTGTCGATGCGACGTAAAGCAAAATAGCAACAACAGCATAGCCTACAGCCTGGTGTACAAATGGGAAAACACGGAAAACCATCTTCGGGGCTGCTAACAGTGGGGTTCGAACCCAAGGTCACAGCTGAGCACGGCTAACTCGCTCGGTATACGTGAATGTAAACATCGTGGAATTTAAACAAAATAGAATAGACGCCTCTTTTAATTTCCGAATGACCACATACATTCGCCGGAATTCGAACCGAAGATTATTCAAGTAATTGCATGGATATTTAGACCATATTCGTAGTTACCCCATCTTGAACTGGAGAAGGTAATTTTGGGTTTCTAATGATCTCTACTTATTTCGTTCTCACTTAACCTCTGAGTTTATCTTCAGCCTCTGGACTCTACGGAAAATTATTTATCTTTCTGTCGTGACAATCGTTATCTGGAACTAACACATTATATGAAAATATTCCTTACAAACTGTACCATACGTGCAGCGGAGGCACGTTGATAAAATGTCTGGAGGTTCACTGCTTTGAAAAATAATGTGTTCGGATTTACTGTAACCTGGTGTTTATATTGATATAAAATAATGAAATCACTTGATTAGCAACGCGACTTCAGCTTGAAGAAGTTGCCAAAACAATAAGTAATGAAAGAGAGAGAGAGAGAGAATAGGTCTATGACGTGAAATTACTTTAAGTTAATCCGGTTTCCTCTGATTTTGAAGACTTCTGCTTGTCTAGGGATAATTGCTTCAAGAATATGTTAGGCAGAATGCTGTTATTTATGTCTTGACGCATTTTTCTGTTTACCATTCACAAAACACATTAAAATTAATCACATAGACTACGTACACCTATTGATGCTATCCAAACCGTAATTACTAAAATATTCTGGATCGCTGTAGTTAATCACATCAGAACTGCAAAATCATGAAATTAAAATCCCTTCAAAACCTACCACCACAGACATAAAATAATAATAATAATAATAATAATAATAATAATAATAATAATAATAATAATAATAATAATAATAATAATAATAATAATAATACCCGTGTGGAGATTTACCGGTTACCTCCATCGGGCGCGTCCCATTGGAACTGGGGAAGCTCGCTGGCTCTGCCGCCAGCAGAGTCAGAGCGTAGTAGGGAAATAAAATACCACCGTGAAAAAAAAACTGGTCCCTTGCCAGGGTTACGGCGAAGACTGGTAAATGACCAGAAGCAAGAAAACATCTTGAGGCAACATCTAGGGCTAACAACCCTAGTTGTAAAAGGATGGGTACCCGTCCAAAGCAAAGTCAAGTCAAAAAGCTTGATGGCACAACATTTCAAGAAACATACCCCAGGGGGTAAATCTTCGGATAAATCCCTCGTCGTGAACGCCACGGCGCACGAGTCTCGTTCGGATTCTGGGGGAGACTCGACATCATGCAAGAGACGAGTCGGAGCGTCTCGGTGTACCCCGAAGAGTCAAAAACTCAGGCCAAAATCTAAAACCTTTCCAGCAACTTTCAACATAAATTCACTTACACAAACTGGCAAGCTGAAAACCCTCACCAAAGCTCTTCACGAAAATCAGATATCCATAACGGCCCTACAGGAAACAAGGTACCCAGATGAAGAGATTTTTGAATCCGAAGGCTACCGATTTTTCAAGAGCAAAGCGCAAAGAGGAATCCTCAACGGAGCTGTAATGCTTGGAACCGCGTTTGCTGTTAGAACCAAGATCCTTAAATCGGTTGCAAATTTCGAACCTGTGAATGACAGATTGTCTATACTCACAATTAAATGCGCGAACAAAAACTACGCCCTAGTTAACGCACATGCTCCTACAAACGGTAAGAACAAGTCTGATCTAGACGAGGTTGATAATTTCTGGGACCTACTGGATGAAAAATTAAACAAAATTCCCAAACACCATGTCAAGCTTCTTTTGAGTGACTTCATTGCCCAACTAGCTCGTGAACAGAAGTAAAAGAAATATATAGGAAATTTCTCTGCTCACAAAAGAACCAATCCAACGGCAAAGACTGGTGTCCATTTGCAAAAATCACAACCTGCAGGTAATGTCGATCTACTTTCACCATCTACCCAGACAGCAGATGACTGGGCGATCTCCCGTCCAAACTCTCGGAGAGTTCCAAATAGATCATGTTGCATTCTCAGGAGAAACAACCCTGGGTTTATGAATGACAAAGTAAAGAAAGGCATCAATGTAGCCTCAGATCAATATATGTCTCTGATCAAATTCAAACCAATTGCTGCAAACACAAGGAAGACAACCAACCAGATCACACGCTTCGACAACGATACACTTCGGCAAAGGATCGAGGAGTTCCAGAAGAAGGCTAGACCAAATGACTGTGACTTTAACAACACCAAAAGTCTCCTCGTTGAGGCCGCCAAAGACGTTGCAGAAAACAAGAGAAGCAAAAAGCATACCCGGTGGAATGATACCTGCGGATCAGTCCTCAAAGAAAGACTCAATGCGTGGAAACAGTACTACTCTACGAAATCAGAAACTGATTGGGAAACCTAAAATCCCAACGTGCCCAAGCGGTTAGGGTGTTCAGAACTGAGAACTGAGAAATAAGAAAAGACTCTCATTGAAAAGATAGACCAAAACTTTAGGAAGAATGAAAGCATAGAGTACTACAGAGCCTTCAAACGCAAACTCACTGGCTCTATGCTTTGAGCGAAAGGACGGCACACTGGCGACGTCAAATGAATAAAATTGTAGCATTCTGGCAGACTACTTTAAGAATTTACTTAATTGCTCTAAAGCGCAAAGCTCATTGAGACCAAGGAACCCTTACTCAGGTACCCAGATTCCAGACCACCCGACAGAGATGAAATCAATCGCCACATTGCCCGTCTCAAAAACAACAAAGCGCCGGGGGGAGACTCAGTGGTAGCAGAACTATGGAAATATGCCCCAGAGGAATCACTTGATATCTTGCAAGAGCAAACAGAAGAAATTTGGAGCAAGGAGACCCTACCCGAAGATTAGAAAACAGCTTTGATCCATCCATTACACAAAAAAGGTGGCATGAAGAAAATCAACAACTACAGACTTCCCGTAACTACCCGTGACTTACAAAATTCTATCACTTGCCATCCTGGAACGTTTAGAAGCACAAGTCTGACATCAGGTAGGTGAATACCAAGGTGGGTTCAGAAAAAGTCGCTCAACAGCCGAACAGATCGAAAATCTCAAAACGATCATCAGATATTATACACTAAGATCCAAGCAGTATGTGTCTGTCTTTGTGGACTTCAAGAAAGCGTACGATTCCATTGACCGGTAAGTGCTATTAAACATCTTAAATGAATTTGGAGATGATTTGAAACTGTTGGCATTAATTAGAGCCACCCTAGCCGATACAAAATCCAAGGTGAAGTTCCACGGATGTCTCTCGCATTCCTTTGACATCAAAACAGGAGTCCGACAAGGTGATGGGCTATTCCCGATACTCTTCAACTGAGTTCTTGGAAAGATCATCAGAACCTGGCGGGTGAGATTACAGGAAACCAACTACAGTCCACTAAGAATAGGAAACAAATCCAAGGGGGTCACAACAGATTGCTCAGAATTTGCTGATGATATTGCCGTGTTCTCAAACGACGTAGAAAGCGCTAGAGCTCAAGTTGAAATGTTAAAGGAAATTGCCGAACAAACTGGTCAGCAGATACCGTTTGAGAAAATAGAAGTAAGGACTAACATCAAAGAGGCCCCACCAAAACTCCATGCAAAATACGGGGACATCACCCGAGTAGACAAATTCAAATACTTGGGTGAGATCATCATGCAAAATGGACTGGACAAAGAAGCACTTCAGGAACGAGTACGCAAACTGGAAATAGCCTACCAAACATCCCGCACAAACTATAACAAAAAATGCCTTTCCCAAAACACCAAGATACGTCACTATGAAACAGTTCTGAAGCCAGTAGTTATACATGCAGCCGAAACCCTATCTCTAAATGCCAACCAAGGACTCCTTGAAGAACTGGAGAAAAAAGAGCGCAAAACTGTGAGAGGAATCTTGGGATCAAAGTACAGAAATGGAATCCATCAAAATAAATACAACGAGGAAGTCTACAGAAAAATAGAGAAAATTACCGACACAATCAGAAAAGGACGAGCACGATTTTACGGTCATCTGAAAAGAACGGACGGAAGAAAGTTCATTTAAGAAATCCTTCACTTATTTGTTCAAACCCCAAAACCACAATTTCCTGGTTTAGAAATACCAAAGAAGACCTGCAAATGCTACACATCTCAGCTGAAGACGCCCTTAATAGAGATCGCTTCGACAAGAAAATATTGACGAACAGGCTAAACCGAGACGAGCAACCGAAGAGAAGACACGGTACACATTGGACAGAGGAGTGTAAGCAGACGCACTCACAAAGAAAGGGGGAAATTTGAGCTCTAAAGAAGGCCAGGTTCAGTGTCAAATGCAACAAGACTTAACGTGGTCCTTGATGGCCCCAGCGAATTATATATATATGTGTATATATAATGTTGTTGTTGTTGTGTGTGTGAGGTCATCAGTCCATAGACTGGTTTGATGCAGACCTCCACGCCAGCCTATCCTGTACTAACCTTTTAATATCTACGGTACTACTGCATCCTACATCTACTCTAATCTGCTTGTTATATTCATACCTTGGTCTACATCTACGGTTCTTACCGCTCACACTTCCTTGAAAAACCAACTGAACAAGTCCTGGGTGTCTTGGGATGTGTCCTATCATCCTATCTCTTTTCCTCGTCAGATTTAGCGAAATCGATATATTCTCACCAATTCGATTCAGTATCTTTTCATTCGTGATTCGATCTATCCATCTCACCCTCAGCATTTTTCTGTAACACCACATTTCAAAAGCTTCTATTCTATTTCTTTCTGAGCTAGTTATTGTCCATGTTTCACTTCCATACAATGCCACACTTCAGATGAAAGTCTTCAGAAACATATTTTTAATTCCTATATCAATGTTCGAAGTGAGCAAATTTATTTTCTTAAGAAAGCTCTTCCTTTCTTGTGCTAGTCTGTATGTTATGTCCTCCTTACTTCTGCCATCGTAGTTATTTTTCTACCCAAGTAACAATATTCATCTACTTCCTTTGAGATTTCATTTCCTAATCTAATATTACCTGCATCACCTGCCTTCGTTCGACTGCACTCCATTACTTTTGTTTTGGATTTATTTATTTTCATCTTATAGTCCTTACCCAAGACTCCGCCCATACCATTCAGCAACTTCTCGAGATCTCCTGCAATCTCAGATAAAATGATAATATCATCGCCAAACCTCAGGGTTTTGATTTCCTCTCCTTGGATTGCGATTTCCTTTCCAAATTCCTCTTTGATTTCCTTTACTGCCAGTTCTACGTAAACATTAAAAAGGAGGGGGGCAAACTGCAACCTTGCCTCACTCCTTTCCTGATTACTGCTTCTTTCTCAAAGCCCTCGATTCTTATCACTCCAGAATGATTGTTATACAGATTGTAGATAATTCTTCGTTCTCGGCATCTGATCCCAATCACCTTCAGAATCTCAAATAGCTTGGTCCAATCAACATTATCGAATACCTTTTCTAGATCTACGAACGCCATATACCGGATCTTCAACCTGAATTCCGCAAGGACGAGGACGACGATGAAGGACACTAGTTGTGGTGGAGGAAGAAGAGGATAGTGATACGGATCAATCAATGGATTCGGGAGTAGGTGAATCGGACAATGACGGAGATGATTTCAGATTTTATTTGGTAAAGACTAAGACACAATCTGGTGTAGGAAACCGGTTATTGAACCAGGCAAAACTGCTGTAGGTCGAGAAAAATAATATTTTCCCGGTCCAAAACGAGTAGCAAGGGGTATCAGAACTAAACTTGGTGCGTTTCTAAAATTCTTTGATTTTGATATCATTCACAATATCGTTTCATGAACAAATATTTTTTTTATTTTTTTATTTTTTATTGACAAATTGCGCTCCATCACCGATTTTGTGTGTGTGAGAGAGAGGGAGACAGCAATGATAAAACGAGGACAGATATAATGGCTCTACTTAGGGTTTTATTACTGTTCGAAGTGAAAAAAGGAAGGCACACTAACGCTGCTTTTTTGGCTAGTATGTCGCACCGACACAGATAGGTCTTATGGCGACGATGGGACAGGGAAGGCCTAGGAATGAGAAAGTAAGCGGCCGTGGCCTCAATTAAGGTACAGCCCCAGCATTTGCCTGGTGTGAAAATGGGAAACCACGGAAAACCATTTTCAGGGCTGCCGACAGTGGGGTTCGAACCTACTATCTCCCGAATACTGGATACTGGCCGCACTTAAGCGACTGCAGCTATCGAGCTCGGTACTAACGCTGCAGAACTATGTAAAGTAGACAGCACTGCTATGCCTATCCAAATAGCCGATTTTTTTTTTTTTTTTTTTTTTTTTTTTTTTTTTTTTTTTTTTTTTTAAGGCGAGCACTTCTATTTGATAGTGTGCAATTGTCAACTGAATTATTCGCATAGTGAGTTCGTCAAAGTAGACAAAATGGTCGTAGGATTTCGAGGGCGCTGGGGTTTTGTGCAGTATATGCCAAACAAACCGGCCAAATATGACATAATATATACGCCCTGTGTGACTCATCGTATATGTAATTTTTAGCTGTATTTCGGAATTCAGAAACCAGGTCCTTTTGTGACGTCCAATAAACGAACCGAAACGTTGCTACCAAGAACTATTACTCCAGTTATGATTTGGCAACGTACCCTCAAGAAAATGGCCTCATATTTTCACATTTCTTTCCAAAAATGTGCATTTAAGTAATATTTTATACTAGCCGCACTCCATTCAGGGGCTGCCTGACCGAGGCGGTAAAGGCGTGCTCGGTTCGCCCGAAAGGACGTGGGTTCGAATACCCGTCACGAAGTCGTAAAATTTAAGAAACGAGATTTCCACTTCCGGAGGTGCACATGGCCCTGAGGTTCACTCAGCCTACACCAAAAATGAGTACCACGTTAATTCCTGGGGGCAAAGGCGGCCGGGCGTAGGGCTAACCACTCTACCCCATCAAGTGCCGAGGTTACGGATAGTGGAAGCCTTTACCTTCCACCGCTCCAAGGGCCTTCATGGCCTGTACGGAGGTGACTTTGCTTTGCTTTCCTTTGCTTTGCTTTGCTTTGCTTTGCTTCGCACTCCATTCGGCGCGCGCCCGTCCGTGTAATATCTAAAGGCGCGCCCACCGGAGGGTTAATCACCTGTATTCTTTTCTGCCCTTTTATTTTCTTGCATTCTTGCATTTTCGTCGTTCATCAATCAGGTCTAATATCTCCTGAGTTATCCATTGATTCTTAGTTGATCTTTCCTTCATCCTAACATTGCTTCAGCAGCCCTACTGACCTTAATTTTCACGACTGTCCATTCTTCCTCTATTGTGTTTACTTCAGCCTTTTCATTTAGTCCTTGTGCAACATGTTCCATGAAACAATCCTTCACACTCTTCTCTTTCAGCTTGTCTAGATCCCATCTCCTTGCATTCCTTCCTTTCTTCAATTTCTTCAACTTCAGATGGTATTACATGACCAACAAGTTGCGATCAGGGCCTACGTCTGCTCCTGGGAAAGTTTTGCAGTCCAACATCTGGTTTCTGAATCTAATCATAATGAAGTCTGTTTGATACCTTCCAGGGTTTCCAGGTCTCATTCACGTATACAGCAGTCGTTTATTGCTATTTGTTTTACGTCGCACCGACACAGATATGTCTTACGACGACGAAGTGATAGGAATAGCCTAGGAGTGGGAAGGAAGCGGCCGTGGCCTGGTGTAAAAATGGGACACCACGGAAAACCATTTTCAGGGCTGCCGACAGCGGGGTTCGAACCCACCAACTACATTTAACTTTATTCTATCCATCTCTTTTTTTTTTTTTTCAGATTCTCTAACCTACCACAACGATCCAACGATGCAAGCTCACAGCCGCGCGCTCCTAACCACACGACTAACTCGCCCGGCGCCGTCGTTTGTGGTGTTTGAACCAAGTATTAGTAAGGACAAAATTATGATCGGCGCAGAATTCAACCAGCCGACTTCCTCTTTCATTATTTCTCGTAATCAGAATTCTCCTACTATATTACTTTCTCTTCCTTGGCTTACCACCGCATTCCACTCTCCCATCACAATTAGATTCTCGTCACCTTATACATCTTGTATCAAATCTTCTCTCTCTTCATACAGTATTTTTATTTCTTCATCATCCTTTGATGTATTAGGCATATAGACCTGCACTATTGTGGTGGGCATTGGTTTGCTGTCTATCTTAACAACAAAACTCCTTTCACTATGCTGGTCGTAGTAGCTTACCCGCTGCCCTATTTTCTTATTCATTATTAAACCAACTGCTGTGTTTCCCCTGTTTGATTTTGTGTTGATAATTCAGTAGTCTCCTGACCAAAAATCCTGTTCTTCCCGACAACGTACTTAACTTATACCAACTACATTTAACTTTATTCTATCCATCTCTTTTTTTTTTCAGATTCTCTAACCTACCACAACGATCCAGACTTCTAACATTCCACACTCCGACTCGCAGAATGTCAGTATCCGTCTTCCTGATGATCACCTCCCTCTCGTGTAGTCCCCGCCCGAAGATCCGAATGGGGGACTATTTTATCTCCAGATATATTACCCGGGAGGAAGCCATCATCAGTACATTATTCATCCAGAAAGAGCTGCATGTCCTCGGGAGTTAGTTACGGGTGTAGTTTCCCGTTGCTTTCAGCCGTGTAGCAGCATCAACACTATTAAGTCATGTTGAGTATTATTACTAGGCCATATCAGTCAATCATCTAAACTGCCGCCTTTGCAGCTTCCGAAAGGCTGCTACTCCCTTTTCGATGAACCATTCGTTAGCCTGGTCTCTCAACAGATACCCATCCGATATGGTTGCACCTGCGGCTCTGCTATCTGCTTCATTGGGACGCGCAAGCCTCCCCACCGCAGCAAGGTCATATGGTTCGCAGGGGAGGAATAATAATATACGGTAATAATAATAATAATGTCCGCCTCCGTGCTGTAGTGGTTAGTGTGATTGGCTGCCAGCCCCGGAGGCCCGGGTTCGATTCCCGGCTCTGCCACAAAATTTGAAAAGTGGTACAAGGGCTGGAACGGGGTCCACTCAAGCTTGGGAGGTCAACTGAGTAGAGGTGGGTTAGATTCCCACCTCAGCCATCCTGGAAATGGTTTTCCGTGGTTTCCCACTTCTCCTCCAGGCAAATGCCGGGATGGTACCTAACTTTACGCCACGGTCTTCCTCCCCAGTTGTTTCCCCCGATCCAATGTCTCACGCTCCAGGACACTGCCCGTGAGTCGGTAGAGGTAGGATCCCTCTCTGAGTCCGGGAGAAAAGCCAACCCTGAAGGGTAAGCAGATTAAGAAAGAAAGAAAGAAATAATAATAATAATAATAATAATAATAATAATAATAATAATAATAGTAATATGTTTTCTTTCTTTTTTTCTTAATCCGTTTACTCTCCAGGGTTGGTTTTCCCCTCGGACTCGGAGGGGAGGGGGAGTCCACCTCTGCTACCTCAAGGGCAGTGTCCTGGAGCGTGATATTTTAATTCTAGGGGATACAACTGGCAAGGAGAACCGGTACATCGTCCAGGTGGCCTCACCTGCTATGCTGAACAGGGGCCTTGAAGGGGGATGGGAAGATTGAAAGGGATAGACAAGGAAGAGTGAAGGAAGCGGTCGTGGCCTTAAGTTAGGTACCATCCCGGCATTTGCCTGGAGGAGAAGTGGGAAACCACGGAAAATCACTTCGAGGATGGCGGAGGAAGGAATCGAAAATCCCTCTACTCAGTTGACCTCCCGAGGCCGAATGGACCCCGTTCCAGCCCTCGTACCACTTTTCAAATTTCATGGCAGAGCCGGGAATCAAACCCGGGCCTCCGGGGGTGGCAGCTAATCACAATAACAATAATAATAATAATAATAATAATAATAATAATAATAATAATAATAATAATAATAATAATAATAATAATAATAATAATAATAATAATAATTGTACCGGCGGTACACCTCCCCCGGCCAGTTAAACTGTGCGCCTTCTATAAGGTCATTTGTGTCAACAAACTTGAACTGGTGTACTACAAGATACCTTGGTCTTCAACAGCTGTTAGATGTCTCTATCATCGGTTTAATTGCTCCCTCTAGCGGGATAAACTCTAATTATTTCATTTTAAAAAGTTCATTTTCAATGTTTATTAACCTGGTTCTTCGGATTTTTTAATTTACCGAAGTTGTCAACACTGCAGCTGGTTCCTTCTCGATTTTAATCAACCTATCAGATTTTTTTATACATCTCCTTTAGCCAATTAAAAACGGGGGTATGTAAACGAATCCAGCCTATCAGTAAAGAATTTCTGGAAGTTTCCCCTAAAAGTACTGTAAAAGCAGGGCACTTTAGGGCTGTGTTGTCTTGATTGCTCCAGTGATATAAGTTCGGCGTGTCCTAAGAGAGGCAGGGGCGCGGCCTGCGTATGGAAGGCACAGCAACTCAAAGTAATGGCAGAATTTTCATAGATATGTGATAGCTCCTGCGCATAGTCTGAGGGGGAGGTTCAACCCCTTTTATTTAGTGTAAATTTCTAAATCTGGTGGTTTAAATGTAGAATTTTTGGCAAGTCTGATGACTCTGTTCTGTTCAACTCTGGGAAATATGAAATGTAAGGGAACAAAGAGTGATTTCTCTGTCTTCAACTTGGCATGGGGTGACTAAAGTTTTCAAGACCTCTAATTTTCCTAAAACTTATTTGGCATAAACTTTTCTCATTTAGTC
Source organism: Anabrus simplex (assembly GCF_040414725.1). Lineage (NCBI taxonomy): Eukaryota > Metazoa > Arthropoda > Insecta > Orthoptera > Tettigoniidae > Anabrus > Anabrus simplex. The sequence continues at coordinate 466,195,043 of NC_090267.1, forward strand.
ACCCACAGCATAGTATAGGACTAGCTTCTGTATCTTTGGGCCATAAGCCCACTTGGAATTTTAACTATTTCTCGAAGGAGTGCAGGTGTTTCTCCTCATTGCATTTTGTTTATAGCCGGTTACAACCACCCTTTTCTTTTCTCATTAAGGCCATTTAGTATGAGCAATCATGTCCCTGTTTATTCTGTAATTGTTTCTTGTGTTAGTTCCCTTTGGGGACAGTGAATTATGTAACTGTTGTGCAAAAGATAAGTCAACATCGGGCAACTGTGTACAGATACTTTAATTGAGGCCAACCGATTAGTTATAAGGCGGAATTGGAGTGCGCCATAAGAAACTAACGCCTCTGCGAGCCGGGACTATGGCATATTTGGAGCGCAGACTCCTATGTTTTGTAAATGGTCGGAGCAAAACATGCTCTTGTAAAATATTGTTCCTGTCAAGAGCAATAACGCTATTTTCTATGTAAATCAACCAAACTGTCAAGAATCGTAAATTTTGTACCTGATTTTCGGACTTCTAAGTCCCTGTTATTGCTAGAGCTGACGAGCTCTTTAATGTGTGGTTATTCATTCTGATTTTCTATTTATCAATTTTTAAACTAGAAAAACAAGGAAAGAAGTTAAATTCATAACTTTTGTGTTAAGTTCCTTCTGCTCTAGTTAATTCCTTACCCAATCATTCAAATCAGGTGCTTCTTATCGCTCTGTAATCCACGATATTTCCTTATCAATAACAATTTATACTTCTCGGTGCCACTATAATGGACGTAATGTTTGTATAATGCTTTCATCTGGATTCATATGGTCAATGTTCTGTCAAATTTATTGTAGTGGATCTTTATCAAGACCAAGATTTGCATTATACATACATACATACATACATACATACATACATACATACATACATACATACATACATACATTATCATTATAGACTGTTATGCCTTTCAGCGTTCAGTCTGCAAGCCTCCGAGCATTGTAGTGGAATTTTTATCGAGCATTTTTCTTCGCATGTTATTATTATTCAACTTCAACATATAACCTACAAGTGGTGCCCCTTTTAAGTTGAGCAACGTAGTGGAAGGTTGGGTGATCAATCCCAGCGGGAAATCAGGTCGTCGAGCTGATCAATTTTTGGGGAAATGCAAAGATAGTCAACAGCTACAACGGCGGAAGAGGAAAATAATTCCCAACAGCGAAGAAGGTGGATAACTATATCTGATGCAACTTAAATACATTAGCGTCTGTACTGGTATCCAGCGGTTAATGGTCAGCATCTTTTAGCTCAGTGTGCTCGGCTGGAAATACCATGTCCCAAAGACCTCAACAACCTCAGTAGAATAAGTCAGGGATTCTGCGGCCTCCACATCCACGGGCCCTCTGCAGAGGCCTCCTCCACCTCCACCTCCACACGCTCTCGGGAGAGGCCTCGGCCGCATTGACTGCGCTGGCTAAGAGCGCTAGCCTAACCTCACATCCGCCATCTTGGAGGGGCTTAACCTAACTTTTTATGCGCAAGAGAGCTAGCCTAACCTCATGGAAGGCTTAGCCTCACTTTTACAGCCGGATGCCCTTCCTGACGCCTAAGAGAGCGAGCCTAACGTCACATCCGTCATCTTGGAGGGGCTTAACCTAACTTTTAACGCGTAAGAGAGCTACCCTAACCTCATGGATGGGCCTAAACTCAGTTTTACAGCGGGATGCCTTTCCTAAGGCGAGCATAACCTCACATACGTTATCGTGGAGGGGCTTAACCTAACTTTGACGCACAAGACAGCAAGCCCAATCTCATGGAAGGGCCTAACCTCAGTTTACGGCCGGATGCCCTTCCCGACACAAATGCACAAGATGGCGGCACTGAGGTTAGCGATGCAAGATGGCGGCTATACATAGCTTCTTATGAGACGGTTTAAGGACGCTTGCACAAGATGGTGGCTGCAAGATGGCTGCTATACATGGGCTCCTATGCGACTCCCTAGGGATGCCTACGCAAGATAGAGGCCGAAAGATGGCGGCTATACATGGTTTCTTATGAGACGGCTTAAGGGCCCTTGCACAAGATGGCTGCTATACATGGCTCTTATGAGACTCCCTAGGGATGCTTGCGCAAGAGGGCGGCTATACATAGCTCCTTATGAGACGATTTGAGGGCGCTTGCACAAGATGACTGCTATACATAGGCTCTTATGAGACTCCCTAGGGATGCTTGCACAAGATGGCGGCTATACATAGCTCCTTATGAGACTCCCCAGGGACGCTTGCGCAAGATGGCGGCTATACATGGCTCCTTATGAGACGGCTTAAGGGTGCTTGCGCAAGATGGCTTTTGCTCTTATGAGACTCCCTAGGGACGCTTGCGCAAGATGGCGACTATACATAGCTTCTTATGAGACGGTCTAGGGGTGCTCGCACAAGATGGCTGCTGCTCTTATGAGACTCCCTAGGGAAGCTTGCGCAAGATGGCGGCTGCTCTTATGAAGAAAGTTAGCTTAGAGGCTACAGCACAAGATGGCGGCTGCTGTTATGCATGCGGTGGAGGGAAATTTTAAATTCCACATGCTCTCTTGACAGCGGCCATCTTTAATCAGCAAAGCATCGTGCTGCCATCTTAGCTACTACCTTTGAAATGTGGTGGCAGTAATTTGTACGTGCTTTTTTGACAAGCTGCCATCTTTAATCAACAGAGCATCGTGCTTCTATCTTTACGGATACTACCTTAAGCATGTGGTGGCGGGTAATTTCAAAAATTCTGTTAGCTATCATCATTAAACTATGAAAGGATAGTGCATTCGAGAACCTAACCTTCCATCTACCATCTTGAGGGGAACTATCTTCAGTTTACGACAAGATGCCCTTCCTGACGCTAATTACACAAAATAGCGCTTAGAGGCTACTACACAAGATGGCGGCGGCTGTTATGGTCTCCTCCTCCTCCTCCTCCTCCTCCTCCTCTTCCTCCTCCTCCTCTGCCAAGGCATAGCTCTATCGAACATGCATCGCTAAGGCAAGAGTGTGCACGTGTCGTAGCGATAAAATTATGTGCATGTTTAGACTTGCAGATTACAAAAGAAGTGACTGAAACATAACAAGACTGGAATCAAACACTGTACACGATGTCGTTAACTTCAACATGCGTTCAGAACATTGTTTGATGCGTTTAGTTCACCAAATAAGTAATTAAAACATAACAAGACTAGCATCGAACACTGTACTCGATACAACATGTGTTTAGAACATGTCAGGCGATACCTTTGTTCTAAGAAGATCAGATTACAAAAGACGCTATTAAAACACAAGACTAGAATGGAAAACTGTACTCGATACAACATGTGTTTAGAACATGTCAGGGGGTACCTTTGTTCTAAGAAGATCAGATTACAAAAGAAGTGATTGAAACATAACAAGACTAGAATCGAACACTGTACTCGATGTCGTTAACTTCAACATGCGTTCAGAACATTGTTTGATGTGCTCAGTTCACCAAATAAGTAATTAAAACATAACAAGAGTAGAATCGAACGCTGTACTCGATACAACATGTGTTTAGAACATGTCTGGGGATACCTTTGTTCTAAAAAAATCAGATTACAAAAGAAGTGATCGAAACATAACAAGACTAGAATCAAACACTGTACTCGATGACGTTAACTTCAACATGCGTTCAGAACATTGTTTGATGCGTTCAGATCACTAAATAAGGGATCAAAACACAACAAGACTAGAATCGAACACTGTACTCGATACAACATGTGTTTAGAACATGTCAGGGGATACTTTGTTCTAAGAAGATCAGATTACAAAAGAAGTAATTGAAACATAACAAGACTAGAATCGAACACTGTACTAGATGTCGTTAACTTCAACATGCGTTCAGGACATTGTTTGATGTATTCAGATCACTAAGTAAGTGATCAAAACACAACAAGACTAGAATCGAACACTGTGTTCGATACAACATGTATTTAGAACATGTCAGGGGATACCTTTGTTCTAAGAAGATCAGATTTCAAAAAAAGTGATTGAAACATAACAAGACTAGAATCGAACACTGTACTCGATGTCGTTAACTTCAACGTGTGATCAGAACATTGATTGATGTGTTCAGAACACTAAATAAGTGATTAAAACATAAGACTAGAATAGAACACGATACAACATGTCAGGGGATATCTTTGTTCTAAAAGAAAAATAATAAGACTAGAATTCTGAACAGCTTGCGCAAGATAGCGGCTGTTATAACCTCCTTCTTCTCTTCCTGCTCTGTCAAGGCATAGCTTTATGTCTCTATCGAATATACAACGCGATCTGATGCATAAGGCAGTGCACATATCGCGTAGCCAACTCGCTCAGTAAACGATAATATGAATATAGCAAAAGTACTTCAATGATTTGCCTAGTGGGAAAATCATAAACTACGGAAACACAATGAGCACATATCGCGTAACTAACTCGCTTAGTAAACGATGATATGTATACAGCAAAAGTACAAATTCAATGATTTGCCTGGTGTGAAAATCAAAAACTACGGAAACACACTGTGCACATATCACGTAGCTAAGTCGCTCAGTAAACGATAATATGAATTCAATTATTTGCCTAGTACGAAAATGAAAAACTATGGAACACCCTAGGCCGTCTCATAAGAAGCTATGTATAGTCGCCATGTTGCGCAAGCGTCCCTAGGGAGTCTCATAAGAGCAGCAGCCATCTTGCACAAGCACCCTTAAGCCGTCTCATAAGGAGCCATGTATAGCCGCCATCTTGTGGAATTAGATAGCCGCCATCTTGCGCAAGCGTCCCTGGGGAGTCTCATAAGGAGCTATGTATAGTCGCCATCTTGCGCAAGCTTCCCTAGGGAGTCTCATAAGAGCCTATGTACAGCAATCATCTTGTGCAAGCGCCCTTAAGCCGTTTCATAAGGAGCTATGTATAGCAGCCATCTTGCGCAAGCATCCCTGGGGCATCTCATAAGAGCCTATGTATATCAGCCATCTTGTGCAAGCGCCCTTAAATCGTCTCATAAGGAGCTATGTATAGCCGCCCTCTTGTGCAAGCATCCCTAGGCCGTCTCATAAGAGCCATGTATAGCAGCCATCTTGTGCAAGCGCCCTTAAGCTGTCTCATAAAAAGCTGTGTATAGCCGCCATATTGCGCAAGCATCCCTAGGGAGTCTCATAAGAGCCTATGTACAGCAATCATCTTGTGCAAGCGCCCTTAAGCAGTCTCATAAGAAGCCATGTATAGCCGTCATCTTGCGGCCGCCATCTTGCGCAAGCATCCGTAGGGCGTCTCATAAGAGCCTATGTATAGCAGTCATCTTGCATCGCTAATCTCAGTGCCGCGATCATGTGCAATTGGTGTCGGGAAGTGCATCCGGACGTAAAACTGAGGTTAGGCCCTTCCATGAGGTTAAGCTTGCTGTCTTGTGCGTCAAAAGTTAGGTTAAGCCCCTCCAGGCTAGCGGATGTGAGGTTAGACTCGCCTCAGGAAGGGCATCCAGCTGTAAAACTGAGGTTAGCCCCTCCATGAGGTCAGGCTAGCTCTCTTACGCGTTAAAAGTTAGGTTAAGCCCCTCCGGGATGACGGATGTGAGGTTAGGCTCGCTTTCTTAGGCGTCAGGAAGGGCATCCAGCTGTAAAACTCAGGTTAATCTCCTCCATGAAGTTAGGCTAGCTCTTTTACGCAAAAAGTTAGGTTAAGCCCTTCCAAGATGGCGGATGTAAGGTTAGGCTTGCGCTCTTAGCCAGCGCAGTCAATGCGGCGGAGGCCTCTCCCAAGAGCGTATGGAGGTGGAGGTGGAGGAAGCTTCTCCCGACAGCGTGTGGAGGTGGAGGTGGAGGAGGCCTCTGCGGAGGGCCGGTGGAGGTAGAGGCCGCAGAATCCCTGACTTATACTACTAACCTCTGGTCCTATCTGGTCATGGCAGTCACCAGGTCAAACCAGTCAAGTACAAGCAAACATGAAGTGTGCAAGCAAACACAACTCTACCCCAGGTGGTACACAATGCACCCGTCAATAGACAGCAACTGAACTTCGGTTTCGGGGGAGTGCTGGCAAGCACAGCTGAGAGTGTCGGAGATCTCTGGTCACCTTCCATACAAACAGAAAACATTCATTTAACTCTAATTATCAATACCGCATCCGGGAGAGAGTGGGTTAAAACCCCAGTGTGGGCAGCCCTGAAGATGGTTTTCCGCTGTTTCCCAATTTCACACCAGGCTGCTATACTACATCTCCTTCATTTCAGATAATGAATAGGAGAACATATTTGAAGTTCTCTGGTGGCATATGCATTTTCGTATAAATCACTTTAACTCCCAAATCGTTGGCAACATAAATACGTACTGTAAGTGACAATATCCTCACTTTTATAAACCTCAAAAAGGAATAGTAATTGAGAAATGCACTAGGATAGGCACCAACAAAGACATTTGATTTGGTCTTATCCGAAACAAAGCTCATCAAGTACACGGAAAAAATTATCCTCGAATGTTTTAATGCACCTTAATAAATTATTTGTAACTACGAAATAATCACGATGCATTAAATACACTTGATCTGAAAGTGACTGCAACTGCTGTAACATAAATTACATCCAGACACATAATACGATCGACACGTCCTAATATATCAAAATAGTTTTAAAAACAAATTTCAATAAATACATCACTACACTAACGTTTCCTAATCAAACCAAACGAGCAGAAAGAACTAAACTGATACTTCGCACATGCTCATGTTTACATTTGAGCAAACCGATCGCGTCGCCATTTTAGTTAATATCGATAGCTGCATTAAGGTCTGATATATTGTAGTATTTGCATCCGGAAGAGAGTGGGTTCGAATCCCACTGTCGGCAGCCCTGAAGATGGTTTTCCGGGGTTTCCCATTTTCACACCAGGCAAATGCTGGGGCTGTACCTTAATTAAGGCCACGGCCACTTCCTTCCAACTCCTAGGCCTTTCCTATCCCATCGTCGCCATAAGACCTATCTGTGTCGGTGCGACGTAAAGCCCCTAGCAAAAAAAAAGTATATTGTAGGTAGTTGGTCTTATGTGGATTCTTCCATTCTTGTACCGTCCCTTCCTGTCATCAGAGTTGTGGTAGCGAGATGTTGCTGATGGTATGCAGTCGGGGAACAGAAATAGATTTCGGTACTCCCATGATAATTCTTACACATCCATAACGGTAGAAATAAATATGGCAGACCTGAAGTTGGTCTTCTGTGGTTTCCCATTTTCACACCAGGCAAATGCTGGGACTGTGCCTTAATTAAGGCCGCGGTCGTTTCTTTCCCGCTCCTAACCCTTTCCAGTTCCATCGTCGCCACAAGACTTAGTCTATTTGAGCCGGTGCGACGTAAAGAAAATTTTTAAAATACGATAGAAATAATCATCGAAATATTTAGGTCTACCGTATATACATTTACCAATCACCCTTTCGCATCCTTCAGTTCTATTTCCAATTCTCGCATTGGAACCGCCCATTAATATTATCCTAGCCTTGCTGTTGATGATGATGATGATGCTTGTTGTTTTAAGGGGCCTAACATCGAAGGTCATCGGCCACTGCAAGCCTTGCTGTTGACTCTGACTGTGATGTCACTCAATGCTTCACAAAACTTGTCAACGTCATCTTCATTTGGACCCTCACATGGTGAATACACCAAGACAATTCTCGTCATAATTCTTCCAACGGCCAGATCTACGCACATAATACGCTTATTTACGTGCCTAACAGAAACTATGTTGTGGGCAATAGTATTCCTAATAACAGTCCTATCCCACACTCTGCCCTTATCTTTCTAACACCCGTCAAGTACCGGTACACTTTATAATCTCCTATTTCTTCCTCGCCTCTTACCCGAATATCACTTACTCCTAGCACATCCAGATGCATCCTCTTTGCTGACTCAGCCAGTTCTACTATCTTTCTTCCATAAGCCCCATTAATATTGATAGCTTCCCATCGAATTCCATTTCGTTCGCCAAGTTGTTTCCCAGGAGTCCCTCACCTGTCAAATGGAAGTGGGACTCCGTTACTCCCATGAGTCCGAGGCTTGCTTAAAACGTTCTGAGCGTACTCGGTGAAAATTTGTTGAAGCAGAATGCTACCCATACTTACACATTGTCTCAGCAATGATCTCTCCTCTAACGGGTTAGGGATCACCGGTGAATTGTATAGCCCTACCCGCCTGAGGACAGGCAGGGCCATAACTCATAAAATGTACTAGGACGTGACTACAGTAACCCACGTAAAAAAATAAAAAATAAAATACAACTGGTTCGATTCTTCGAAGAATTAACAAACGAAAGAGAAGGCCGTGAAAATGGAAGACCCTAGCTTTCACAAACCTGATAACGCCGGGACCAGAAAAGAACAAGGACTAAGGTAAGTCGGATAGGAAAAGAAACCCGTCTCATATCTGCTTTTTCCTTTATCTATTACTTACGGCGATATTACAGTTGTTAAATACATTTTTATCATAGTATATTAATGGCACAGTAGAGCGAAGGTCAGAGGAAGGTGAAGCGACTCTCTATGTCAAACCCCATGTTTCATACGTAGCGTGAATCGAACTGGGCAGTTCCCGGCTGTCCGACTCGTTGGGTGAATGGTCAGCGTACTGGCTTTCGGTTTAGAGGGTCCAGGGTTCGATTCCCGGCCGGGTCGGGGATTTTAATCTTAATTGGTTAATTCCAATGGCTCGGGGGCTGGGTATGTGTGGCGTATTCAACATTAGAAATCATCCTAGGTAGGGCCCTCATCTTCACAGACATGCAGGTCGCCTAATAGGCCGTCTACTAGAAAAAGACCTGCACCAGGCCTCTGCGGAGGCCATACGCCATTATTATTATTATTATTATTATTATTATTATTATTATTATTATTAGTTCCCGGCTGGCAAATTAAGCACGTTTGAATACATTACGTTTTCTCGATAATTTACTTGTCCGTTTTTCAAAATTATCACAGAGCTGAATGTATAATATTCTGTAAGTTATAGTCCATAGCATATATATCGAAAACAACGTAGTTCTGTTTAAAAAAAAAAAAAAGTCAGTACCGGTACTGTTATCTCAGCAGATTCTGACACCCGGAAAGGTGTTGCAAGTTCAGTCGCCTCAGGCGACCTCCTTCCTGTCCTTCCTCTCTATGAGTTATCGATATCGTGATCGAACGGTCGCTTGATTTACATTTAGATAAATATCGAAAGGATCAATGTCTTCGTGTTGTCTCCTCACTTGGTATCATTACTGAAAGTGAAAACAGAATGTCGTTATGTTGAACGGTTCACAAGTTATTTGCGGAGAACAACTTAGCTGAATAACCCTATATAATTAATCAATCACATCTAGAAGAAAAGTTTGAGGTTATCTACGAGTTCAATCAGATGCACATCACAGGGCAGAAAAAGTTGTTTCTGACGAAGTCAATGCTTTCTCCGTCCCATTTGCTTCAATCATCTGATCAACAAGAATAAAGAGATGTCAGAGAGCTAATGTCACTTTTAAGTTCATCACGTTCATTTCACGTGAAACAGCCTCACAACTCACAGGGGTCATTCAGTGTATTCAAGTGGACAAAACCGATTCAATCTAGATTCCGGTCAAAAGGTCATCAGCATTATCTATTATTTTCTACTGAAAGAAAGTCCTCTTTCATACACAGTAAATGCAGCTACACGTGACTTCTATTGATCGTGGATAGAAAGCTCCATTGAGCACTGAATTTTCGAGGTTCATTAAGCCTACTCCAGAAATGGGTAGGTACAAGTTTGATTCCTAGAAGAGACCGAGCGAGTTGGTTTCGTGGTTCGAGGCATGTAGCTGTTAGCTTGCACTCGAGAGAGAGAGAGGGTTCAAGCCCCTTGTCGGCAGCTTGAACGTGATCGTCTGTTGGCTTTCGATTTTCACACCAGGTAGATGCTGGGGCTGTACGTTAATTAAATCCATAGTCGCTTCTTTCCCAGTCCTAGCCCTGTCCTATTTCATCATCACCATAAGAACACTCTGAATCGGTGCGACGTAAAACAATTAGCAAAAAAAGAAATCTTGGGGGTGAAGGCCTTTAGCTAAACACACTATCCCACTTTCAAGGACTTTTTCCCAAGCGACACACCAGATGTCGAGATGAGCCTTGGTGGCTGGACAAGAAATATAGTTCATTCGTGTGTTCCATACAAAATTTCAGCTGCGTATGGCGAATGGTTTGGGAGGGCTAAGAAGAACAACAATTTTAACAGTTGTTAAATGTCAATATCGTAAGATATCTATATGTCAAGAACTTTTGAACTTTTCGTCATACAAAGCAAAATCGCATATAATTCAGAATTGCTTGAATGCAATGTTATCTTAATGATCGATGTCTTTATAAAATATTTAAATTTAGATATCTGCTATTGTAAAATTCTACTTTGGTAAAGTACGGAACTGCCTACCAACGGGAGTCGAACCGGCTAACCACCGTGTCAGACCGTATAGACTTCACGTCTAAACGAACATGGACATTCAGGTGGGCTAACACTTCCGACGTTATGTGTCCTTAAATCTCACAACTACAACGTTGATAATATTCTGATGATTAGAGAAGTTATAAAACAATATTTAGTGTGATTAGCTGCCACCCTCGGAGGCCCGGCTTCGATTCACGGCTCTATTCACGAAATTTGGAAAGTGGTACGAGGGCTTGAATGGGATCCACTCAGCCTCGGAAGGTCAGCTGAGTAGAGAAGGGTTCGATCCCCACCCCAGCCATCCTCGAAGTGGCTTTGCGTGGTTTCCTACTTCTCCTCCAGGCAAAATGCCAGGATGGTACCTAAATTAAGACCACGGCTGATCATTTCCTCTTCCTTGTCTATCCCTTCCAATCGTCCCATCCCCCCACAAGACCCGTATTCAGTATAGCAGGTGAGGGCCGCCTGGGCGAGGTACCGGTACTGGTCCTCCTCCTCAGTTCATACCCGACCAAATATCTCACGCTCCAGGACACTGGCATTGAGGCAGTAAAGGTGGGATCACTCGCTGAGTCCGAGGGAAAAAGCAACCCTGGACGGTAAACGGATTAAGCAAGAAAGAAAGAAAGAAAACCATTTTAAGAATTGCAACTGAAGCAAGATAATAGAAAACACTCACTTGCGCCTTGAATTAGGACTTTTCATAATATTTGTCTCCTTAACCAACACTAAAGGCAGCACCACGGTCTACGGGTAGCGAGCCAGCCTCACACCGGGAAGACCCGGGTTCGATTCACGTCTAGGTCAATGATTTTCTTCTGAATCTGAGGGCTGGATCGAGGTCTACTAAACTACGATAAACAGGGAATGCCGTGGGTGTTATTCTACCGCCCCCACACAAGTGGAGGCAGAGGTTCTTCTAGTAATTCGCATATGCCGGGGTTTCAGATGTACCGTACTTGTCAAGGTATAGCCTAGTCAATCACTGGCGTAGCCAGGGGGGGGGCCCAGGGGGGCCGGGCCCCCCCCAAAATATTTCCTGAAACTAGAGCAAGGATTAGCCGTTGTTTTACGTACGCTACGAACAACTTAAGAACGTACGCCGAAATGTTAAATTAACGTAGCGACAAGAATCTATTAGTAGGGCTCAATAGGGACATACACAATTCTCCATATTTGTACTGCTTGAATGAAAGGAAGACACTTAGGATTGTGATGCGCGAGGATATTTTCCTGTAGAGGCCTCAGTATTGGGAATGAAACCGTGTATTGACAAATGTCAAGACATGAAGAAAGGGCCAATTAGCAAGGGATTACTCAGTAGGGGGCCGGAACGTGACCACCGAGATAACGGGGGCCACGTCCAGAAACAGATGCAAGCTTACAACATCGTGTCAGCTTTTGCAGATCGGTTCCAGGAAACAACAATGTCCTAGGGATCCTCGGGTTGCACCGTGGTTGAGAGATGTGCTGTGTTTGAGTTGCAGCGTTGGGAAGACTGTGACAGGATTGTGATCTGCACGTTAGCTCCTCGTTTTGTGCCATATACGTAACATTTTGAAGAGGGACCGTTTTGTTACTGAAAAGCCAACACTATGTGCATCCTCGGTAAGTTATGAAAGAGGTTTTTTTTAAATTCTTACAGTGCCAAGACAATCGCGGATGCGTGCCTAAGTTCGATAGGTAGGCCTATATATTTTGTCAAATGCCCGGGGACTGATTGGAACCTCAAATGGCACCATCAAAAGTGCGGGTAAATACTTTATAATTGACGGGCATGAAAACTCCATTCCAATGCTTCTATCTTCTCATCAGGACGGCCCAGGCTTGAATCGCAGTCGATACATGAAACATTTTTAAAATGGGTAGTCACGTTCTACTGATACGGATTCTACTTAAAACACTAGATCCCTTCCCTTACCTTTCTTTATACTTTTGAGTCAGAACCGCATCATTTATGGTGGTGTATTTTGAGTATCCAACCATTCTTCGGACTTACCTTGTACCTTAAATGGTGAGTGGATGCAGTGCCGTACCCACAAAATAATTTCAGTGGGTGGGGTGTAAGTCCGGGCCAGTAGTGTGGATACAACTTTCCCTTGAAAGGGGCTGTGAAAAGATTTTTTATTTTTTATTTAGAATTTGCTTTACGTCGCACCGTAGGTCTTCAATGGCGACGATGGGAAAGGAAAGGGCTGAGAGTGGGAAGAAGCGGCCGTGGCCTTAATTAAGGCACAGCCCCAGCATTTGCCTGGTGTGAAAATTGGAAACCACAGAAAACCATATTTAGGGCTGCCGACAGAGGTGTTTGAACCCACTATCTCCCGGATGCAAGCACACAGCTGTGCGCCCCTAACTGCATGGCCAACTCGCCCGGTCAATATGAAAAGAAAGCCGGTCCTACCGAGTGCGGTGAGGGATCTTCAGTAGATATTGTTGGTTTTGATTGTTACCATGTACAATCATAGCTTTTTTCCTTTAACATAAACTGGCTGCATTATTGAAACTGTTCGTAAATATCGTTCTTCGTTTGTGAGGAAGTAGAATCTTCATTTAATTTGTCTTAAAAAATAGGAACCACTTTGGTACTACACCCCGTGAAGGTGACTACCTTCCAGGCCGTATATATTTCGATTACGAGAGACTCAAGGAAAACTCTACTGCACCCCAAAACAAGGCTGTATCCTCCCCATCCCATGCCTTTCTTAACTCTGTCAGTGCCGGGAATTGAATGCAGGATGTCTTAAGTCAAATTCGAAAATAAGGAGACCTAAAAGTACCAGCCGGCCCCACAGTGTACGGGTAGCATGCCTGCCTCTTACCGGAGGCCCCGGGTTCTATTCCCAGCCAGGTCAGGGACTTTTACCTGGATCTGAGGGCTGGTTCGAGGTACACTCAGCCCACGTGTTTATAATTGAGGAGCTATCTAACGGTGAGATGGCGGCCCCGGTCTAGAAAGCCAGGAATAACAGCGGAGAGGATTCGTCGTGCTGACCACACAACACCTCGTAATCTGCAGGCCTCCGGGCTGAACAGCCGTCGCTTGGTAGGCGATGGCGCTTCGGGGCTGTTACGTCATGGAGTTTAATTTGGAAAAGTGAACAGAGAAGGAAGCGACACCCCTGCAAGGTTCCTTAGCTTCCAGCTAGTTCTTCTGTCCGGCCTCGTGCGTTTAGGACAGTAAGAAAACGTACGCCTTAATAAATGCTCCTCATAAAACCTTTGTAAAAATACTAGCTGCATCTATTTATAACAATAATCACAAACGCCTCCTTTTCATGTGGCTCAGTTGGTTGAGTCGCTGTCCTTCTGAGTATGAGTTCGCAGGTTCAAATCCCGGGTTGGATCGGTAACCCTTAAAACGGTGTTGAAATGGCAACAGCTCAGTGTCGTTGATTTCTGGCACGTTAATAAAAATTATAGATACGAATATTAGCGTCACGAAACTCTAACTTTATACTACAATATTTTATATCCCAGACTTGCGTGGAAAAGTAATTAACAATTTACTTTACGTCACCCCGACACAGATAGGTCTTATGGCGACGTCGGGATAGGAAATGCCTAGGAGTGGGAAGGAAGTGGCCGTGGCCTTAATTAAGGTACGGCCCCAGCGGGAAACCACGGGAAAACATTTTCAGGGCTGCCGACAGTGGGGTTCGAATCCACTATCTCCCGGATGCAAGCTCACAGCTGCGTGGCCCTAACCGCGTTGGAAACTAACAGGACAAGGTAAACCCTACATAGCATTTGTTGTAACGTGTATTTTTCTTTACCAACTAACAAAATATCTATACCCATACGCTTTACATTATTTATTTATTTATTTATTTATTTATTTATTTATTTATTTATTTATTTATTTATTTATTTATTTATTTATTTATTTATTAGTGCCTTCAGTACAGTGGCGAAGTTAGGGCTCCAGGCCCTCTTGTACACTTAACCACATACTAATCAAAATCTTAAATAAAATACTGAGATTCTTAAAATAGTTAAAACTACATAAATTAATAGAATTTAAAATAAATTTAAATAAATTACTTACTAAATATTCGGTGGTGGGGTCATGTGAGCCGAATGCAGGAGGATAGGTTACCTAGGAGAATAATGGACTCTGCTATGGAGGGTAAAAGAAGTAGAGGTAGACCAAGACGACGATGGTTAGACTCGGTTTCTAACGATTTAAAGATAAGAGGTATAGAACAAAATGAGGCCACAACACTAGTTGCAAATCTAGGATTGTGGCGACGTTTAGTAAATTCACAGAGGCTTGCAGACTGAACGCTGAAAGGCATAACAGTCTATAATGATAATGTATGTATGTATGTATGTAAATTAATATTAGAACTAATTTATATTAAAAACTCTTAAACATGGCTATTCCTCAGGAACGCACACATTCATATTTCAACCATTCAGTCAGCTGTCCTCAGCAGGTAGTCTCGGCAGGTGACCTTAAATCGTGATTTAAAAAAGCTAGTTTCTCTGACCTGAACTGGCAGGGAATTCCATAATCTGGCGACAGTCACCACAAATGATCTAATAATTTTATTTGTGCGGTGCAGTGGAATAGAAAGAATGGATCTAGAACGTGTATTAATGTTGTGAAATGATGATAAAAAGACGAATTTAGAAGAAATATACATTGGCTGACTTTCAGCTACCACTGTGATCACCATCGTTAAAGTGTGCAGCTGCCGACGTTTATCAGACATCAGCCATGAGACAGCCTGATAGTATGGGGTGATATGAAAACCGTACGGTACTCGATATTGTAAATAAATCGCAGGCAGGAATTCAGTGCTCGTTGAAGTTTAAGTGTTTCTTCTCTCGTCATGTCAACTAAAACAACGTCACAATAATCAAGAATAGGGAGAATGAGTGTCTGTATTAGTTTGGCCTGTAGCTCAAATGGAAATACATTCCTCTGTCGTTTAAGAGGGTGAAGTACTCCAAAAATCTTTTTACGTATTTCTTT